>NC_133659.1:133420304-133590304 GCF_037893015.1 Macrotis lagotis | reverse complement strand
TGGTTGATTTGACACGTCCAACTGACCAATAATCTAAGTTCATTGTAAAAATATTTTTATCTTAACATAAAAACCTCAATGGATGATAACTCTTATCCTAGAGGGTACCATTTAAGCACAGTCATTTTCTCTCCACAGCTTCCCATTATCAGAGCAGCATTCTGACCAAGCCCTTCTACACAATGTGAAGGAAAATAAGGTTGCAGGCCACAGGCATAATTCAACAGACTTCTCCCTCCCTGGGACCTCTGACAGGACTCATGTGCTGTTGATCAGGCTCATCTTGAAATATAGTTATCATTCAGGGCTACATTCCACCTTGATTAACATTCCCAACCAGGACTTCTATGCAGATCATATACAAAAAAATATATAGGCAAAACCCATGCACCAGGAAAACTCATAGGAAATTGCTATTCATCATCATGAATCAACAAACCCACAATTATCACAGTATCCATTGAGGACAGTGAAAGAAGTCTTTTCAAAGGTCAATAAAATGGCAGAATAGAAAAGGATAAAGAAAAAAAATTACTCCACCTTGAAAATTATGCTTATATGCAAATGATTCATGAGTATGGCTGTCTAAGAAACCAAATACAATTGAAGGGCAAGTTTCTGAGTAAAAATAGAAACTTTAATATTTATTCAACAATATACATATACATTTTTGTTGCTGTTGAGTTGTTTTCAGTTGTTTCTGACTCTTTGGGTTTTGGCACAGAGATAATACCTTGCCATTTCCTTCTCCAGTTCATTTTAAAGATCAGGAAATTGTGGTAAACAAGTTGAATGACTAGTCCAGAGTCACATAGCTAATAAGTGTCTTGAGGACGTCTTTGAACTCAGGTCCTCCTGACCTTGCCTCCTACATATGCATGTACACATCTCTCTTTTTGAAGGGAAGTGACTTGCATCGTGTCACAATTAGTCAGAATCTGAGGTCATATTTAAAGTCAGTTCTCCCTGACTCCAACTCCAATATCCTAACTCCTGATCTACCTCATTACCTAATCACAGACCTCATTTGAGAAAATCCTGAGAAGATGCTACAGTCAAGAGGTTTATGAATATGGAGATGAGAAAATTAGGTGATTTTTTAGAATCCAGAGGTTATTCAGAGAAGTTGGTGTAGAGTACAGGTAAGAAACTGAGAAAACAAAGATGGAGAAAAATGAGAAGCAATGGTAAACTCATGCACAATAAAAATCTGGTCTTGGGGAAATGGGAAAAGTCCACATGAAGAAGAATAAAGGAAAGTATGAAATATGCATTTAATACTTTAAAAGATCCATAATCTTTTTTGATCTCTGCTCTCTACTAACAAATTGCAACCCCACAATGAATGAGCATATGATCAAAAGATGGGGAGTAGAAAGAGAATCTATAATTTCCCAGGTAAGAAAAGAAAAGCAAGGGAAGGGAAGAGAGACTGAAAGAAGGGGGGTGGGGAAAGATGGATTAAATTTTTATACAGTGCCTTCTATGTACGAGTACCAATTTCTTGTGGCTATATTGCTCTAGTTGTGTCCAACTCTTAAAGACCCCATGTAGAGCTTCTTAGCAAAGATCCTAGAGTAGTTTGCCATTTCCTTCTCTCATTTTACAGAGGAGCTGAAGCAAAAAGTGTTAAATGACTTGCTCAGAGTCACACAGCTAATAACTATCTGAAGCTACATTTAGATACATGAAGATGAGTCTTCCTGACTCCAGGTGCTATTAGCTCTAAAAAGTTGGTAATGGGTGAGAAGTTCATAGAATAAAATATTTCATCTTAGGTCTTCTGAATACTGTTAGTACTAAAACTATCATGGACAATTTCACAAAATTAAAAAGTTAACAAATCCCTTGCATTTTTTTTTACTTTTAGGGGGTTTAAAGACAGAAAGTTCCTATAAATGCCAAAATATTCATATAGAGTTATGAACTGTTCCTAAGATTTCATTGACATAGCATACTCCTAGAGGAGGAAAGTCCTTCTACCAATGCTAATCAATACCTTCTCCACATCAAATAGTTTTAGAGAGCTGCCTGAAACACTAAGAGATTAAAAGTCAGTTACTGTCAGAGATGGGGCTTGAACCCAGGATTTTCTCATAACAGGTTCATCCTGAATCTTAAAAATATTTACAGTAGTGCTTTTTGTTGATAGCAAAGAACCAGGAACAAATTGTGTGCCCACTGAATGAATTATGATTAAACAAATAGTAGTATAAAAGTGTAATGGGTTCACAAGCCGTAGAAATGACAAATATGATGAATGCAAAGAAACATGGAAAGAGCTATACAAATGATGCCAAGTAAATTGGCACAAAGCATAGAAAACAATACATACAATGACCGTAACAATGTAAACAAAATCAACAGTAAAATAAAATTAAATACATGCAATTATAATCACCAAAATTGGCTCCAAATAAAACCATGAGAAAACGTATTCCTTTCCTTTCCCTGAAAAAGTGGAGAGCAAGGATTGGAGGAGAGCTGTGGGTATGGAATATTAATTCATATGCTGCCAGAAAAGGTTGATTCATCAACTACTGTTGCTTAATTATGAGAAAGTTGCTTTTTTCTTTTTGTTTTTAGTTTTGGGGGGATTATAAATCTCAATGAGTTAAGGAAACAGGAAGTTTATATGCAGAAAAGACTATGATTTGGGGGAGGAACCAAGATGATGGCATGAGAACAGCCTTTCCTAGCTCTCTCAAAAATATTCCAAAAACCTTAAAATTATGGCTCTAGCTAAATTTTTGAGAGACAGAACCCAGCCCAAGGTAACCTGGAAAATTGTGGGAAAGCTCTGTTCCACAGGGGTGGAGGGGGTAGCAGCACAGCCAGGATTATCACACTGGAGCAAAGGAGCTTCAGTCTTTGGGGAATAGCCCACTAGGCATCTAAACACCTGGGTCCTGGGGAGTATCAGTTCCTGGCAGCAGAAGCAGTTTCCTGACCTGGAAACCCAGGGAACACCAAGCACAACTTGGAAGATCGGTGGGAAAACCTCTGCCAGAGTGAATGTGAGCCAGCGTGGCCCTCAGTGCAGCCAAGATTCCAGTAAACAGAAGCAGGTGCACAGAGCTGCCTGGCAGCTGCTCCCAGAAAGCGCAGCCCACGGAAGGTAAGGGGGTGGGGGAGAGACTGTCAAGGTCTCTCCTCTCTGGTCCTGGGACAGGACTCTTGTACTTTGTCCATATTCAGACCTTAATCACAGTCTGGGGGCCCCCCTGCCCTCCATAGACCAGAGCACAGGCAGGAGAGCAGTCAGAACCTCACTTAAGACCTTGAAGAAACTGAGGTCCTTGTGGGGGAGTCCCAATAATACTCAAAACCCAGTTATCATCCCCAAACCAGGCACATACTGGGGTAGTGACCATAGACAATAACTTTGGTCCCATGGAGGACCAAAATACACACTCTGAAGATGAGAAAATCCAAGCTTCTGCATCTAAATCCTCCAAGAAATATAGAAGTTGGTCTCTGGGTATTTCAGTGCTCAAAAAAGATTTTGGAAATCAAGTAACAGAAATAGAGGAAAAATTGGGAAGAGGAAATGAAGGAGATGCAGGAAAAAAAACATGAAAACCAAGTCAACAGTTTAGTCAAGAAGATACAAAAAGAAAGTGCTGAAGAAAATAACATACTATAAACTAGTTTAGGTCAAATGAAAAAAACAGTTCAAAATGTTAATGAGGAGAAAATACTTTAAAAAACAGAATTAGCCAGATGGAAAAGGAGATAAGAAAGTTTTCTGAAGAAAACAAATCCTTCAAATGTAGAATGGAGCTAAAGGAAGCTGATGACTTTGTGAAGAATCAAGACACAATAAAACAATATAAAAGAATGAAAAATGAGAAGAAAACATGAACTATCACAATGAAAAAAGAACAGATCTGCAGAACAGATCCAGGAGAGACGATTTAAACATCATTGGGCTACCTGAAAGTCATGATCAGGAAAAGAGCCTTGACTTCATTTTTAAAGAATTTCTACATGAAAAAAATGCCCTGATATCCTAGAAGCAGAGGACAAAATAGAAATTGAGAGAATCCACCAATCTCCTACTGAAAGAGATCCAAAAAAATAAATGACCTCCAGGAATATTACAGTCAAGTTCCAGAACTCCCAAGTCAAAGAGAAAATACTACAAGCAGCCAGAACAAAACAATTCAAATATTGTAGAGCTACAGTCAAGATTACCCAGGACATAGCAGCATCCACATTAAGGCCTTGTAGGGCTTGGAATATGATATACCAGAAGGCAAAAAAGCCTGGAATGAAACGAGAATCAACTACCCAGCAAAACTAAACATCCTCTTCCAGGGGAAAAGATGGACTTCCAATGAAACAAGAATTTTAAATGTTCCTGTTGGAATGACCAATGCTGAACAGTAAAGTACAGGTCTCAGGTGAAGCATAGAGAGAGTGAACTTGAAGGGTAAATTATGAGAGATTTAAAGATGACGAACTGCATGTATTCCTGCATGGAAAGATGATACTGATAATATTCATAAGAACCTTCTTATTTAATAGAGCAGTTAGAAGGAACTTTTATAGACAAGGCACAGAAGGGAGCTGAATTTGGAGGTATAATATATTTTTTAAATGGAGCCAATGAGCAAAAAGGAAATGCATTGGGAGAAAGAAAAGGAAAGGTAGAAAGGTGGAATAGGCTAAGATATTTCATGTAAAAGAGTCAAGAAATAGCTTTTCCAATGGTATAAAAGGGGGAATGTGAGAGGGGGATAAGGGAGTCTTCATTTTCATTGAAAATGGCTCAGAGAGGAAACATCATACACTCAATAGGGTACAGAAATCTAAAAGAAAAAGGAAGAATGGGGACGGGGCAGGGGAGGTAGGGTGTAGGAGATAGAGAAGAGGGTAGATCATGGGAGAGGATAGCCAGATAGAATACACTTTCTTTTTTTTTTAACTTTTTGCAAGGTGGTGGGATTGGGTGACCTGTCTGGGACCACAGGGCTGGATAGTTGCTGGGTCTCTGGGGTGGGATGTGAGCTGGTGCTCTGTCCACTGTGCCACTCAGCTGTCCAACAGACCACTTTTGATGAGGGACAGAGTGAAAGGAGAGAGAAAAATATTATAATTAGTAGTGGGGAGAAATAGACGGAGGGAATTACAATTAGCAATATCAATTGTGGAAATAACTTTTCCAATGAACTTATCATAAAGAATGCAATCTACCAGAGACAGAGCTGATGGCATAGGAACACAAACTGAAGCATATTTATTTTTTCTCTTTCTTTCACTTCATTTCTCATGAAGTTTTTTTATTTTTGTGGGGGAAGGGGAGATTATATTTAGTCTTACAACAAGACTATTTTAGTAATGTGTAAATAAATAAAATGTAAATTAGAATCTAGAGCTGCAAAAGGCTTCAAGTGTCATCTAGTCCAACCCTAATAGCAGAAGTTTTTTTTTTTACATTTATCTCTCAGCAAGGGGTTGTGTGACCTCAAAATGTACGGATTTGTTTCTCGGTTCTTTAGACTAGTACAAGCTACATTTTAATAAAACAACTATTCTGCTCTAAATACATACATATATATATATATATATATATATATATATATATATATAATAGATATAGATATATATCATTGTTTTGAAAAAAAGACCATGATTACCAACAAAAAGGGTAGCAGGCATCTAAAAAATAAAACAAACAAAATCTCAGTATACCTAAAACACATTGCAGTTCTGACCATCAAAAGAAAATTGAGAGTCATATCCACAAGCTAAAAGCTTTTATTTCACTGAATCAAAACTGTGCATTTAGTCTATGTTATATTTTAATAAAACAAAGCAGGGCAAATTTCTACCATGCAACATTTTAAAGTTTGTGTTATGTATATCCCTTGGGAACCATATTGAAATCAGTATCTTTTCTAATGGATTTAAGTGAGTGTCTGAAGGCCTTACACACACACACACACACACACACATTACACAATTCCTTTACACAACGCCTTCTTTTCTGCTATAGGCAACTTGCTTTTACATTGTTTAATTAGAAAATAATTAAACATGAAAACCAAGTCATCCACAAATAACATGTCCATGTCTTTTGAAAATGTTTTAAATATATTTTGTATTGAGGCAACTGCTCATTTGTAAAGAAGCTATAGACACAGGGATTCTTAATCTGAAAAAGTGACTTTTCCTTCTCCTTCCCTTCCTTAGGATGTAATTTTAATTTTAATTTTTTAAAATAAAATTATCAATGAATGTAGTATATAAAAATATATATTATGCTAAAATGTAATTCCTTTATATATCTCTGAATTTAGTGTCCTGATTTCCAAAAATACAAGAATCAGAAACACTTGATTCCACTTCCACAGTGGGTCTTTTTCAATGACCTCAATGGTCCCAGGGTGGCAGATAAGGAAAGAAGGGAGTGTCAAGACAGCTACCTACTATCTTCAGCAACTTTCACATCAATTGTAAACTAGCAGTATCTCTCATCATTCCATAATCCCCCTACCCCAACCTTCCACACATTGAAGTTCAAGAATTAAACTAACAAGTTTAAAAGAAGGAAGAGGTGAAGGAAGAGTTTTTCGATGGTTGATGCCAGAAATATTCAAATACATCTGTGAAGCAGCTAGGTGGGGCAAAGGATAGAGCTCAGGACTTGGGAGTAGAAAGACTGTCAGACTTTTACTAGCTGGGTAATCCAGCAAAAGTCACTTTATCTCTCTGTGTTCCAATTTCCTCATCTGTAAAATGAGAATCATAATAATATCTAACTTCCATGTTTGTTATGAGAATAGGATCATTTGGAATATTAAATGAAATAACATAAAGTACTCTGCAAACTTCAAAGGACTATTCTTTTAAAAAGCTAGCTATTATATTCACATCAATTCAGCAGTTTACTTCAATGAATGAAAATTCCAACCCTTCCTTGATAGACCATCCTGGGTGAGTACCCTTCACAGGCTCCAAAAAGTTTATAAAATAGGGTCCATCAAATAAGCTAAAGGTCTTCTACTGGGTTAGATCAGCTCTCCAGCAAATGGTCAAATGACACTGATGAAGTTGGACAAGAAACAGGGAGAAGAGTTGTTTATCCTACATTTTTGAAGAAGACCAATGACATCACAGGTGTAGTCTTAACTTATATGTAAATTGAATTTAAATGAGGCAGAGTTGCACATTCATCAGTCAGAGTCATCAGAGTCTGGGGTGGCTAGGTGGTGCAGTGGATAGAGCACCAGCCCTGGAGTCAGGCGTACCTGAGTTCAAATCTGACCTCAGACACTTAATAATTACCTAGCTGTGTGGCCTTGGGCAAGCCACTTAACCCCATTTGCCTTGCAAAAAACCTAAAAAAAAAAAAAACAGAGTCATCAGAGTCCAACAGTAAGACAAAAGTCAAGATGACTAGTGGATGACCCTGGCATCTCCATTGTCTGACTAAGCTTTCAGTTTTCCATAATTCCTGCTTCCGAGACCTTCATGGCCATTGGAATTGATGGTTCTCATCTGCCCATTGCACCAGAATAAATCTTCAATAGACATGACCCCAATTCAGCAACAGTTTTGGGTCCTATCAGTTACTCTTGAGCTGGTTTACCCACCTGCGGAGGCAGTTTTACTGAAATAGAGCTGCTTCTTGGAGCTACAGGTAAGAGTTAGGTGACACCAAAGGTGAATGAGCAGTCCTGAAACAGATTCAGTAAGCCAAAGGTGTCAGTCCTCCCTGCATACTCCATATACCCTGATAGAAGATTAATAGAAACAGAGGAGCCACAGATTGTCTCATTTTTCATCTATAGGAAATTAGGTAACAATGCAAAAGTACTTCAGTCTGTATTCTAGGTCACAGAGAAGGAACAAAAAAGTTCTTCAGCTGTTGACAATGTCAGAGATGTGATTCATAAATAGAGCATACATAAACATCTTTCCAGTCTTGAATTCCAAAAATAATTAATTCTAAATACCTATTACATACAAGTCACTAACTAAAAGAGTAGTTCTCAGCAGTTCAGTGATCAATGACAGTTCTATAAGACTTGTGATGGAAACCGCCATCCACATTCAGAGAGAAAAAACTGAAATTCAGATTTCATTCAGATGTAGACCAAAACATACTATTTTTATTATTTTATTTCTCATTCTTTCCCTTTTAGTTCTTATTCTTCTTTTATAACATGAATAAATTTTTTTAAAAAGTTAAACACGATTGTACAGAGAGGTGCTATAAAAATGTGGAACTCAAAATCTTACAAAAAATGAATGTTGAAAACTACTTTACATGTAATTGGAAAAAATAAAATAACATTGAAGAAAAAGAGTATATGACTAGAAACATAGTAGAACACAACTCTCCTTAAAAACTTGTATATTTAGCAGCTTCCCCAAGGAACAAAGAAAAGAAAGTACTAAGTATTAAATCAATGTTAGAAGGACTACAGAAAGACAGGCACATTAATGCATTCATGGTAGAGTTGTGAATTGGTTTGGATTCTTGCCACTCAGAAAAGCATTTTAGAATTGTGTTTAAAAAGTGACCAACTGATCTGGCTGTCTCTTATACTTTATGTTTCTTCCTTAAGGATATGATTTCTCTCTCATCACATACAATTTGGATCAATGTATATCATGGAAACAATATAAAGACTGGCTAACTGCCTTCTGGGGTGGGGTGGGGGGAGGGAAGTAAGATTAGGGGGAATATTGTAAAACTCAAAATAAATAAAATATTTAAGTAAAAAGTGACCAAAATGTCCTTATCCTTTGACCCAAACATCCAATGCTAGCATATACCTTGGGGAGAGATCAAAGATAGAAAGGACTCAAAAGTCAAAATTTCAAAGCAGCACTTTTTATGAATTGTAAGCAAAGTACTTGACACAAACTGTGGTACTTAATGATAAGGTTAATGGTGAATAAATGCAGCACTTTATGATTTGCAAAACATTCTATATATCATCTCATATGGTCCTCACAAGAACCTTATTACTCCCATTATAGAGATGAAAGTAATGAAATGGCAAGAAACAAGGACAGTGAAGAATGGAGAGAATAATGAAAAAAAGTATATGAACTGATGCAGATTTTGAGTAAACAACATATAATAAATACAGTAGTATAAATAGTTAGAATAACAACAACAACAACAAAAGATGCTGTGTGTTTATAATGGGCAAATTTGGTTCTGGAAACAAGTTTTTAAAAAAGTACCTTCCTCCTTTAGGTCTTATCTCATATCCAGTATCAGACATTTATTAACTATATGGACCCAGGCAAATCATTTAATCTCTGTCTCAAGATTGTAAAAAAATGAAAGAAAGATGAGAATATATTTGTAAAGTGCTTTGCAAACTTTAAAATATCAGATAAATCATAGCCACAGTTATTATAGCATTCCTGAGCTGATTTTTTTTCTTTTTAAAAAAATTATTTTGAGAGCTGGATCTCCTGGTAGAGGAGAAGAGAAACAGATATTTAGCAATGAAGGTGGTATAAAAATGAAAAAATATCAATAATTTCATCTTGAAAATAAAAGAAACTCCCACTAGAAAGACAGTGAAGCTATGGGGGGAACTAAAATCCATAAGAGGAAATATCCTATTGCTATCTCAGGAGATAATGTATGTAAATTACTCTGCAAATTGAAAGCTATATAAATGTAATGTGCTATGTAAGCTGCTTATGATAATTCACATGGATGGATCCAACCTTTCATCCTAGTCTCCTATCTAATCAAACCAATAACAACAATAAAAGATTACACATATAACCAAGATAAATTAATTCCCACCAAAGAGGTATGTAAATCAAGTAAAAATATTATTTAAATTTTTAGGAAAGCCTTCTGCTAAAAGATTCCTTTTCTAAATCAAATCACCAGGCTTTTTACATACATACATATATTACATTTTCCTAGAAATGATGCAAGTGGCTCCAGAATGGGGCAAAAGAGAAAGAGGGACTGCCCCAGGCTCTTCAGCCACTTTTATTTCAAATCATGATTTAGCAGGGTCTCCTCTCTAGAGTTTCAAAAAGATTCTTCTACTAGTCTAAATAAAGATAGTCCATGAATTAAGCTCCCACAAGGAGGGAGATAAAATTGGGAAAATAAGTATGCAGAGAAAAATTACTATTACTTTGCAGTTAGAGGCTCTCAGGATAAAACTCCAGAAAAGAAAAACAGTTTTCCAGAAAAGTTGCTAAATGGCTTGAATACTTACACCTGGTGGTCCTGCTGCTGGAAATGTACTCCCAAAGACGTAAATAATAAGAGAAAATATCCTAAATATTCCAAAACATTCATAGAAGCAAAAAACTAGAAACAAAAATCATGTTGAAGTATGTAGGGGATACCCAAATTACAGTATATTAATTTAAAATATAGTATATTACTGTGCCAATACAATAAATATAATTATGAAGGTTTAGAAAATCATAGAAGGCCTTGTTTGAAGTGAAGTTAAGCTAAGAAAGGAGAACAAGAGAACAATGAGCACCACAAAATAAACGAAAGACATCAGAATTCAGATTATTATCACCTAATTTGGAAAGAACTGTTGATGAAATATATTTCTCTCCTCTCAGTACAGAGATAGTGTACTTTGCTCTTAGATACTGTCACTTGTCATTGTGCCAGTTTGTTTTGTTTAATCATTTTTTTCTTTCTAATAAAGAGTATAAGGGGCAGCTAGGTGGTGCAGTGAATAGAGCACCGGCCCTGGAGTCAGGAGTACCTGAGTTCAAATCCAGCCTCAGACACTTAATAATTACCTAGCTGTGTGGCCTTGGGCAAGCCACTTAACCCCATTGCCTTGCAAAAAAAAAAAAAAAAAAACAACCTAAAAAAAGCATATAGCAACATTTAATGACCCTTTGTTAGGACTTATTGAAAAAGTCTGGTCTTTTCATGAAGTACTAAGATAAAAAAAAAAGATAAATCTCAGTCTGTGCCTTCCGGATATTAGAATTTATTAAAGAATTTGAGTGACAAAGTGATATTCACTTCTCTAAAGATAAAGGGCTTTGCAAATTTTAAAGTGTTATGTAAATATTAGCTATGATGAGGAGATGATGATGATGATGATGATGATGATGATGATGAAAGTTCCTTGAGGGCAGAGACTGCCTCTTTTTTGTCATTAAATCCCCAGGGACTAGTGTATGACTAGCACATAAGAAGCCTTTAATAAAAAGTCAGCTGAATTGAACTGAATCTTTATAAAATACAGAAGCAAGTCTACATGACATGCAAGAATTCATTAAAAATTCTTCTTTTCTATCCTCCCTTCAAAGAAATAGTTTTACCCAACAGATCCACATTACCTGATCCTCCCTTCTACTTTCACCTCTGAAAACATCAATGCAGTTGCCAGAGGTCAGCATCCTATTAATGGTTGCTAACCTAGATTAATTCTATCACCTTAAGCCTTTAGAGTTGTCTGCTACATGGGAAGCATAAGGCATGGGAAATAAGCTAAATGAATCCTAAAACAACCACTAACCAGCACAAAGGATGAAAGGATTTAGAACTAGAAAGGAACTCACATATAATCTAATGTCCATCCCATCTTGCTATTCACCAGGTCACCAGAGATTGGTAAGCATGGGCTCTGACCATCTGCCCTCCCACAGTTCTCCTCATTAGCAACAAGTTTATCCTAGAGAGATACCTCTTCCTGGAAAATTAAACCACTCAACTTTGAGAATGAACCCAGAACAAAATCAATTCCTTCAGCCTTCTATTTGTTGTTGCTTAGTCATTTAAGACATGTCCAACTTTTTGTAACCTCACTTTGGGTTTTTCTTAGCAGAGATACTGGAGTAGCTTACCATTTCCTTCTCCAGTTCATTTTTCATATGAAGAAACTAAGTCAAACAGAATTAAGTGACTTGCCCAGGGTCACACAGCTGGTAAGCTTCTGAGGGCTGGATGTGAACTTAGGACTTTCTATCTCTAGGCCTAGCACTCTATCCACTGTGCCACCTAACTGCCCATTCTATTGCTATTTCACCCCAAATCTCCAGACCACCTTGATTTTGTCCAACTCTATAAGGACATCAGGGCTTAATTCAGATTAATTGCCTTCATCTTTCTGCCACCAATGCTCACTCCTTTTCCTTCCTCCCTTTTACCTCCTACAAGAGAAACAATCATCAAATCAATATTACTATTGCTACTTGAAAGGACTCAACAATCCCCTTCCCTAGTACTCTATTCACAAAGCCTGTGACTAACTAGAACAGATGCTCCCTTTCCAAGTCACCAATTCTCTTAAGTGTTGTAGCCCCTAATGAAATATAAGCCAAGGCAAAGACAAGAACATAGAACGTAGCTCACACTTTTAAAAAATGCTTGGTTTTTCAGGAGGGATGGGAATTCAGAGAAGCCTGGAAGAATTTGCATGAACTGATGCTGAGCAAGATGAATGGAACCAGAAGAACATTGTACAACCTAACAGCAATACGGGGATGATGATCAACCTTAATGGACTTGCTCATTCCATCAGTGCGACAATCAGGCACGATTTTGGGCTGTCTACAATGGAGATACCCCAAAGTCAAAAGATCTCTTCCAAATCACCATTCCCCAAATATGTTGACTCCCATTATTAAAACTGAAGGTTCTCAATAGCAGACTTCATTTCTATATTTACATTTCCAGCATGACACACAGTACTTGACGCTTTTTTGTTGTGAAGTCTTTGCAGTCGAGGTCAATTTTTTTTTTTGTCCCAATTTGGGTTTTTCTTGGCAAAGATACTGGAGTGATTTGCCTTTTCCTTCTCCAGTTCATTTTACAGATGAGGAACTGAGGCAGACAGTGACCTGTCCAGTCATACAGTTAGTAATGTCTGAGGATAGATTTGAACTCAGATCCTCCTGATTCCAGGGCTGGTGTTCTATCTATTTTACAATTCATTCACTAATTTCTAGTGGCTGAAGGATTGCAAGTATTTTCAATGATCAACTAAAATTGATCTCATTAATGGAGTTATTCCCTCCAAAGATTCAGATCACAAGACATTTCATGACTGCCCACCTCACAGGATTCTTGCCCATATCTACTTATAAGTTTGTCACATGTTAATAGTTTTCTCTTAATATCACAATGATACCGGTAGAACACATTAACTATTACATCTTCCAGTTCCATCATGTGGTCAGTCTGTCTTTTTTTTTTCATTCATACATTATTTTGATGACTTTTTTTCCCAACTGAAGCTCTTAGCCAACACTCTAGTTCTCAAAGGTCTTATTATCCCCTTTATACAGATGAGGTGGGGCAGCAAAGTGGAGCAATGGATATAGAGTGCCAGTCTTAGAGTCAGGAAGACCTGAATTCAAATCCAGCCTTAGACACTTACTGTGTCTAACCTGTTTGCCTCAGTTTCCTCATTTGTAAAATGAGCTGGGGAAGAAAATGGCAAATCACTCCAGCATCTTTGCAAAAAACTGGATTTTGAAGAGTCAGACATGACTGAAATGATTGAACAACATTAACAACAAAGGAGGTAGCTAACACTAAAAAAGGCTCTATGGTTTAACCACTGTGACAGCTAGTAAATGTCACTGGTTTTCTAACCCAATTTACTTGACTCCAGTTCCTGCACTCTCTTCACATGCCAACCACATCCCAGAAAGTTAAATTTCAACAAAAGCTCCAAATACAATTCTTGAGGATCTTGAAAATCACAAACATTAAGAGGTCAAAAACTTTCACCTTGAAATTAAAACTTATAAAGCAAACACTCAGGAAGATTTTTCTCTTTTTCTGGACTAACAAATGCGCTCATTTACACTCTATTGCTTAATTCCTAACATCAGCTCTCTCAAGAAGAAGAAGAAAAATCTGACACGTTCCAAACATATGCAGCAAGATGAGAGAGAGAAGTGTGAAAATTAGGTGACACATTTTAAGATTTAAATTAACTTTTGTGAGACTAAAAGAAGCTTAAAATACAAACTCTAGCTATACAAAACTCCATTTTTCAAGGCTCATTTCAGGTCTTGCCTCTGCAAAGATCTCCTCCATCACACCAGCCTAAAGGGATCTCTCTCTCTCTCCTCTGGCATTCTTCCCCATTTACCTGGCAATTAATCATTCTCTGCCCTATGAGGCTTCTCCTAGTGTTCTCCTGAACTCTTTACCTTAGATTGTTTTTCATCTTGTCACTTATGAATACATTGTCACCCAACTAAGTCATAAAATCCTTGGGCACAGCATCCAGATTTTTTTCTTTTTATCACCCTTCTATCCTCCCCTAAGTACTCAGTAATGATTTCTTGATTGGATGATTTCAAAGTACTTTTCCCAGTGCAAATGATGTGTGTCCTCAGATAGCCACCATTCATAGGCTACTGTGGGTGATGCAGGTAAATTCACCTTGCAGCCTGGAACATTAAGCACTGTTCTTTACTGCCTATGTGGCCTAGGGGAAATTAATTAAATTTTCTGGGTCTCAGTTTTCCCATCTGTAAAATGAGAGGGTTAGACTGGACAACCTCTGATATGCCTTTAGCATATCTCTGATGTGTTCTCTGATATAAATCTCTGATGTGTTCTATGATATAAAGTTAGTATGACATCTGAATTAGATATTCCAATGGAAGAAATGGCTATTATGTAGTTATTTTTTTTTAAATAAGTATTCTATGTACACTCATCATCAAAAACAATCTTGTGAGAAGCATCATGTGTCCTTATTCATGAGACAGAATGGAAGTTCCTTAGCACCTACCTCCCAGAGTTGTTGTGAGGGTCAAATAACCAACATTTGGAACATACTTTGCACAGTGCCTTTCCTTTCTTCCTTCATCTTATATCCTCAGGATCTCATATAAAGTAAGTTCCTAATAAATGCATATTGGTGGGGCAGTTAGTTGGCACAATGGATAGAGCACTGGAGTCAGGAGTACCTGAGTTCAAATCTGGCCTCAGATACTTAATAATTACCTAGTTGTGTGGCCTTGGACAAGTCACTTAACCACAGTGGCTTGCAAAAACTAAAAACTAAAAATAAAAATGTAAAAAAAATGCTTACTGCTTAAATGATTACTAAATATTCCCACTTAGTTTTTGTTTTATATTTTCTAATACTAATCATTATCAATATCCAATTAAAGTCAGAGAAAGAGAATAAAAGTATCTACTAATTTACTGAATCTAGATTTTGCATACAAATAATATATAGTATGCAATATGTCATATAAGAAATATATATTATACATAAAAAGTATATTTATATTTAAATCCCTCTCTAAATCCAAAGAACTTCTCATGAAATTTGTCAATTGACAAGGAAACTCATTCTCAGTTCATTCTAATCCCAAGCCAGCCCACCTGGACTGAAAGGAGGACCATAGGTAAATCATGGCTGCAGGGTTTTCTTCCTCTTTGCAAAGGATATAATAATGCTCAGGAACTTAACAACAACAAGAGAAGATTAATATAGAAAGTCCTAGTCTTCTTCATTTTATTAGATAACAATACTGAAATTATTTTCTCTAAAGAAAAAAAATCAGCTTTAAAAATGTCACATCCTTGGCTACATGCTGAAAGAAAAAGGAGATAAAAGTTTTAAGGAAAGAAATAAATGAAGTTTCTCAATACTGCATAAGAATATGTATACATGTAATATATAATTATACAATTACCATATATATTATATTGTACATACATATTTGTAAAAATATGAGGTTTAATGGAAAATAAGATACAGAGTAATTTAAAAGCACTGTCAAACTTATATTGACCAGTAAAAATATAAGTCTTTTCAGAAGTGTCTCCATGGGAGACATCAGACTGGCTCATTTTCATTGCATAAATACAGCAGGGGCCCACAGTTGTGGGATGCCCTACCAAAAAAAGTCACAATTTCTAATTATATCCACTATTTCATTTTAATTACCCTTGAGAGTAATTACACATTTAACTTAGCTATCTTTTAAAAATAAAGTTGGTTTAATGAAAGTATTTTAGAAAGCTTCGCCACACACACCAATTAGAAAGTTAATCATTCCAATTGTTCCCAAGAAAAGATCTTGGGAGGAGAGTCAGGAAGAGGGTGTTTGGTACTTTTTTTAAAAGAAAATTAGAGGATGTTTGGTAAAAGAGATTATTCAGGAAATTGAGTTTATCAAAATCTGAAACATATAATCTGTACATGGTTTACAGACTTCAAAAGATTCTCTTTGATGAACATACTTGAGCTCTTGAAAAGAAAATTTTCAGTTCACTCTGACAGTTCGGTTTTTATTATATTACAAGACAACACATGATTTTACTATAGAATTATACCTTAAATGAAAACAAATTAAATTATAATCTGTGCATAACAAAGCTCAAAATCAGCTCACATCAAATACAACTAAATTATACTAATGGTTTCATAGAATGGAATTCAAGAAACTGCCAATCTGCAGTAATTCATGTGCTTCTCCTCAAGTTTGAATCATTCCCCACCTTACTTTCACTAACATCTCATGGGTTGCAAATGGACAAAGATCTGTATCCAGAAATTAATAGAAAGATGAAAGATGACTAGCTTGCCTTTGAAAAATTACAGTTTGTGACTAACCTCAAACTTCTCCCTGAACAAAGGCCCATTTTTTAAAATAATCAGCATCCTTCGGGGGTTATCAAATGTTTGGAAGTTATATAACAATGTTCTTAAAAGAACTGAGAACAAAATCACCCAAAGGATAAAGAGGTGACTGGGAGGTATTGGTACAACATAATTATTAAAAAATTACCAAGGGCGGCTAGGTGACATAGTGGATAAAGCACCAGCCTTGGAATCAGGAGTACCTGGGTTCAAATCCGGTCTCAGACACTTAATAATTACCTAGCTGTGTGGCCTTGGGCAAGCCACTTAACCATTTGCCTTGCAAAAACCTAAAGAAAAAAAAAAAATAAATAAATAAATAAATAAAAACAATTACCAAGGAGCAATGGAGTAAAAGAAATGTTAAATGCCAAAAGATATGGGCTAGTCATGTGGCATAATGAGTGGATAATCAATACATCCTCACAATCCAGACAAAATGAAAAAGGTCCTAGAAACACTTGGATGAATGGCACACTTACAGGAAGGTGGATGGGCTGAGATCTATAATAATATCTACTTTGATAATTCAGAAATCTGTTTCAGAATTTGAAGACTATATTAAAATCATTTCTAAAAGCTTATAGAGTCATCTAAAACATTTAGAGGTTAACAGATCTGCCCAAAATCACATAGTCAATAAATGTGTGAGATAGTACTTGAACCCAGATCTTCTGGACTCTGACACCAGATACCTATCCACTTAATCACACTATCTCACTTTCCTAAACTGACCAAAAATTTGAAAGGGGAAAAAAAAAGATCATTCTGAAACTTGATTTCATGAGTATATTGTTCTGTTTTAATAATAAGGAACATAATATCAATTTCAGAAAGGAACTACACCCTATTCTGAATATCACTTTAATTCTCTTCTTTCATTTTCTTTAGCATTTGACATTTCTGACCAATTCTCCCTCCTTCTGTATACTCAATTATCCCTTGGTTATTGTAACACATTTTCTCCTATTACCTGTATGATAACATCTCCTCATTCTCCTTTGTTGATACATCATTCTCCCCTGATCCATAAATCTGAGTATTCCTAGGGGCGGGTAGGTGGTGCAGTGGATAGAGCACCAGCCCTGGAGTCAGGAGTACCTGAGTTCAAATGCAGCTTCAGACACATAATAATTACCTAGCTGTGTGGCCTTGGGCAAGGCAGTTAACCCCATTGCCTTGCAAAAACTAAAAAAAAAAAAAATATGAGTATTCCCCAAAGTTCATGCCAAAAGGGCTAAGCATCCTCTTCTCTTCTCTCCCTATCTTCTGTTCTTTAGTGATCACATCTGTTCTCATGGGTTGAATTATCCTTTCTGTGCAGATGATTATAAAATCTATATATTCAGCTCTAATCTTTATCCTGATTCTAACCCCTTCTCTAGACAGGCAACTCCAGTTTCTTGAGAGGTACTTTCACACAAATACCCTTGCTGACATCTCAAACTCATTATGCTCAACAATAGATTTCACTTCCTCCTGTAAAGTCACCCATCATACAAACTTCCTAATTTCTGATGACAACAACAAAAACCCTTCCAGTTCCCAGCAAGGTAAAAGAGTGAATAAAGCATTGGACTTGGAGTGGAGAAGACGCAAGTTCAAATTTGTTTTCAGACACTAGTTGTGTGACCCAAAGCAAGTCATTTAAACTCTGTCTCAATTTCCACATCTGCAAAATGGTAATAATAATAATAGCACCAACTTCCCAGGGTTGTTGTAAGGACTGAATAAGATTTGAAAAGTCTTTTATATACTTTGAAGTCCTTTGTAACAGTGAGTTGCTATCATTATCTATAATTATAGCCATAATTAACCAAGTCCTGATAATTCTACCTCTATGTCTTTCCTCAAATCCATCCCCACTCTCTCTACAAATGGCCAGTACCTATCTTTACCTTCTTCAATCTAAACTTCAACAACTTCTAAAGAATCTTCTTACTGCAAAGTCAGCACATAGTCAATATTTGTTGAAACTCCAAAAGACTTGAAATCAATGCTATGACCAACTATAATTTTCAGAAGACAGATCACATAGCACCTTTTGATAAGGAGGGGTTGGACTAAAGAATCCTAATTCTAAAAATATATGTCTTTAGACATGGCCAATCTGAGTATTTGTTTTCCTTGACTATGCATTATTTGTTACAAGGATTGTTTTGTTTTGTTTTGTTTTTCTTTTTTCTCCAGTGGAGGCGGGCAGGGTAAAATGACAAGAAATATTTAAGATAAAAAAGATTCAGAAGAAAAAGAAAAGAATATCTATTTTTAAAATGCTAAGAACATGAAGAAAGTCCAAAAGAAGGACATTCAAGGACAGTTTTGAAACTTATAGATTGAATTTATTATACACTTAAAAAGAAAAGCAAGATATGCATAATATTCTGTTCTACTATATGAAATATATATGGATGCTGTTATTTTATTTGATGTTTAAAGTTAGAAAAAATTTAAGTAAATATTTGTTGATTTACTGTAAATCTTCCTAGTATAAGTGTCTTCAAAGCAGAATAGAGCCACTTTTCCATCTTTGTCTACCAGCACCTGGCAGAACTGCATTTCAGATTCTTTGTGACCCCTTTTTTGGAGGGTTTTCTTGGCAAAAATACTGATTTGACATTTTCTTCTCCAGTACAGTCCTTTTAGCCAAGCTCAAATCTTCAATGGGGGTTTCTTGGCAAATCTACTCAAGTGTTTTATTATTTCCTTCTCCAGTTCATTTTACTGATTAGGCGCTGAGACAAAGAGGATTAAATGACTTGGCCAAAATCACATAACTCTTAAGTGTCTGAAGTTAAAATTGAACTCTGGAAGATGAGACTCCTTGATTCCAAGTCCAGTACTCTTTCCACTATTCTACCTAGCACAGTAATTGGCACATAAATGCTTAATAAGAGTCTCCTAAAATGAAATTTTTTTTGAAAAAAAAAGATGCCTGGGTTTATTTATTGAAAGGATAAGATTATTAGCTAGAACTAAGAGCAAATTTGAGCAGTCATCTTTACTAACTACCTACTGGTAATTTTTTTTTAAAAAATCTAAATATTTTAACATTACCTTCAAAACTAGAAACCGCTTCAGTTAGCAATTTAATTTAGATATCCACGGTTAGTAATTTCAGCTACTGGTATACTGTGAAGAAAACGATACTTGATGCCTGTTCCAGGAAAAAGTAACTCAGCAAAGTAATTTTTTAAAACAAAAAAAAATTACAATCATGTATGCATTCAGGTCTCAACAACCCTAATCAATTTTGAGAATTCCATCCAACTGACTCTGAGGATTACATCTAATAAAAAATAAATAAAAAGGGGGGGGGACCACATAGTGGTTGATAATGCTTTCTTAAAAGGATTAGCTTCATGTTTTGACAGAATGCCCTAAGGACCATGACAATGTATTCATACCCCCATAATTCTGCCTCACAAAATATTCCCTTAAGTGTCTTGGGATGAGGCCACTGGAGGGTTAAAGACTGTCTTGAGAGCCAGGATCAAATAAAGTGGAAAAGCCCCTATCATCATCATCCATAGCAGTTCATTGATCTCTTCCAGCTGCTATGCAAAATAAAAAAAATGTCTGGTAAGCCTTAAAAAAAAGAAACTCTTTTAAACCGATTCTGGCAAAGGTTCAGAGGGAATTTTTCTTTAAAAAAGTCCAACTCCCCTTTACAAAAATATAAGAACTGTCACTGGGAAGGTGAGGGAAGGAGAGAGGGAAGAATACAGCCAGGGAAGGCCTGCCTATTATTTATAAATTTTTCTTTCTTCAAATATATCACCTGATCAAATTACGTTATAAAATCATGAATAGTAAATGAATGAACACTCAACCATTGCAACCACTTTACAAAGTGTGGTGTGCTCTTGTGAAGGAATGATAAGAAGCAGCTGGAGCACTAGCCTAGAGAAGTCATTAACTGAGGCAGAGGGAAATTAAATTACTTCCCCAGTGGTAAGCCCACCATTCCAAAGCTTCCCCATACTTTTTGTTATGTACCAACTCACAAATCCTCCATAATGTCTTCCACTTGGGAATCATATGTTCAGTATGTCCCCAGAAGACTCTGATAATAAATACAGTGTGACTTTTTCCAGTACATAAGATACATATATTTCCTCCAGAAAAGTTAAAGTCAATCACTGCTTTGGGGCATAGTCCAGACCACTCAGGGTGGGTTGCACAGGAGATCCTTGTTCAGTAGCAAGTTGGAAGAGATGGCCTCTGAGGTCAATTCCCCTTCAATTATCAATATCCCCTTCAATTATTATTAGGTTTAATAGATAAGATTTAATAAGGTCAGACATTGGGTTAGTAATCTTATAATTACTATTTCATTTGATCCTCAAAACAACCAAGGGAGGTAGGTGCTACTATTATCCTCATTTTACAGATGAAGAAACTGAGGCAAACAAAGATTTAATAGTGACTTGCCCAGGATCACATAGCTAGTTATAAGTATCTCAGTCAGAATTTGAATTCAGATCTTCTCAACTCCAAGGGACAATTATCTGCCTCAGCTAATTTCCTACCAACCTGAGGCGCTTTACTACTTTGGGGAGGTATCTGTTCCAGACTACTTTATCTTTCTTTTTTAAAATTTTTTTCTCGGGGGCAGCTAGGTGGCACAGTGGATAGAGCACTGGCCTTGGAGTCAGGAGTACCTGGGTTCAAATCTGACCTCAGACACTTAGTAATTACGTAGCTGTGTGGCCTTGGGCAAGCCACTTAACCCCATTGCCTTGAAAAATCTAAACAAAAAAAATTTCTCAATTACATGGAAACAAAAAATATTTAACATTCACTTTTTATAATTTTTTGAGTTCTAAATTCTCTCCCTCCTTTCCTTTCCTCTCCCTCTCATGAAAAGGCAAACAATTTGTTATAGATTATATATGTGTAGTAATGCAAATATTTCCATTATTAGTCATGATGCAAAAGAAAACGCAAACAGAAAAAAAGAAGAAATAAAGTTTAAAAATTATGTTTCAAGCTACATTCAGATTCTATCAGTTCTTTCTCTGGAAGCAGATCACATCTTTCATCTTGAGTCCTTCAGAATTGTCTTAGATCATTTTATTGTTGAGAATAGCCAAATTATTCATAGCTGATACCATTTCAATACTGATGTTTCTATGTAAAGTGTTCTACCAGCTCTGCTCACTTCACTCTGCATCAGTTCAAATAAGTCTTCCCAGGATTTTCTGAAACCATTCTGCTTGTCATCTTATAGTATAATAGTACTCTGTCACACTCATATGCCACAACTTATTTAACCATTCCCCAAATGATTGGCATCCCTTCAATTTCTAATTCTTTGCCACCACAAAAAGAACTACTATAAATATTTTTGTACATATAAGTCTTTTTCCTTTTTTAAAAAATCTCTTTGGAGTACAGACAGTGGTGGTATTGCTAAGTGAAAGGCTAGGCAGAGTTTTATAATCCTTTGGTCCTAGTTCCAAAATGCTCTCCAGATGATGCATTACTTCACAACTCCACCAAGAGGGGATTGGTGTCCCTATTTTTCCACATCCTACCAACATTGCCATTTTCCTTTTCTGTCATTAGCCAATCTGAAAGGTATGAGGTGGTATTTCAAAGTGATTTTGATTTGTATTTTTCTAATCAGTAGTGATTGAGAGCATTTCTGTATGACCATAGAGAGCTGCCTATTCACTGTTTATTAAATGAGGAATGACTCATTCTTATAAACTTGACACTGTGCTCTATATATTTGAGAAACAAAATCTTTATCAGGAAAATTGTGTAAAATCATTTTTCAAATTTCCTGTTTTCCTTTTAATCTTTATTGTATCTTTTTTTAATGATACTTTTTAAGGACTTCAGAACATTCTTTTTTTATGACTGAAATGCATATAAATAAGATAATAATTAAAAAATTATGCAGTGCCTTATAGATAACAGGTACTTCAAAAAAGCTGGCTGCTAAATGAAAGTTCTCTAAGACCTCTTAGAAACTTTCTGTTAATAGTACCAAATTACTACTTAAGGGTGCTATCACCTCTGCCCCCAGGAAACAATGCTTTGAAAGTTGTTTTTCACAAAACCAGTTTCACATTCTTTTTTTTTAAGGTTTTTGCAAGGCAAATGGGGTTAAGTGGCTTGCCCAAAGCCACAAGCTAGGTAATTATTAAGTGTCTGAGACCGGATTTGAACCCAGGTACTCCTGACTCCAAGGCTGCTGCTTTTATCCACTACACCACCTAGCCTCCCCCAGTTTCACTTTCTTTTAAAGAATCTCAATTAGAAAGATTTTACTATGACAAGTTAGCAGTAATGACAGCACATACACTAAGTTGGTATTGAATAATCATAATAATAATAGCTAGCATTTCTGTAGCAATTTTAAAGTTTACAAAACACTTTATAAATGTTAATTCATTTGGTCCTCACAACAACCCTGTGAAGTAAGCACCATTTTACATAAGAAGAAACTGAGACACAGAAAGGTTAAGAGACTTGCCCAGGGTGACACTGTTAGTGAAAGTCTGAAATGGAATTTGAACTCAAGTCTTTCTAAAGCCAAAAATCTGTGTTTCATCCAACATCAGACTTTGCTGCTTAAAATGAACTGTGTCTAATCCTACAGTTCAATAGAGCTACACTCAATTAGTATTTATTACACTCCTATTAAATACCAGGCCCTGTGCTAGAAAAAGCTGACGAGGGATTTTATAATCGCCTTGAAGTATATGAAGGGACATCTGAATTAATGAAGGTTATATTGGTTTCCATTGAGAATAAGTCAACAGGGGACTAATTTACAGCAAAAGAAATATGAGGTCTGCATTGGAAAGAACTTAATAGGAGACTTAAATTCTATAAATATTTGGTTCAGCAAACATTAACTGCATATCTATAATGTGTAGGACACTAGGCAGACACTGGAGATATACCAAGATAAAAAGAATCACAGAACCTAAGAAATAGAAAGAGTTTCCAAATATACCTAATTCAATCTATACCTGACCAAAATGTGCTCCTGCCCTCAAGAGCTTACAGTCTAGTAGGAGATGATATATACACAAATAATCAGAATATATAATTAGATGATAAATACAAGAAAAAACCATAGAAAGATAAGTTTCATAGCTGATTTCTCTAAAGTTAAAGAATCACTAATAATGATGATGATCACTAATAATAACAATAAAAATAATAACAGAGAGCATTTATATAATTCCTTTACAGTTAATAAAATACTTTACAAAAAATTATTAACTTTGTCCTCACAATTCTGTGAAGTAGGTCCTACAATTTTCCCCATTTTTATTGATGAGGAAACAATCCAACAGAGGTTTAAGTGACTTGGCCAAGATTACATGGCTAGTAGGTAGCTGAGGCCAGTCTTGAAGAGAAACCTCGTCAACTCCAGTTTCAGTACAATGTCCACTGCACCATCTAAAGATAAAGATACTGCTCTAAAATTCTGTTAGGTGAATCTTTTTCTAATGATTTTGAAACAATCCTGCCTGTACACTAGGTTGAAAATGTACTCTTAAAGTTTACTATAATCTCTGATTTACAAAACGTTTTATTTAATTTCAATTTAAAAAAGTAAATCAAGTCAACCTTTAACATACAACCTTTGACTTCTTACCACCTCTTATATCTATCCATACCAATTTCATTTGTAAAAGTTAACTGAGGCCCAATGAGTAGATTGTATTTCACTGAATCCAGTTAGAATTCCAAAAACATAAAAATGTTAGACAAATGTTCATTATTATATATATGTTCTAAAAAATCCCTGTCTTGATATTAAAGATACATAGAGTTACTTTGTGACTTTCAAGAAGAAAAGAAAAGAAGAAAAGTACTAAAGGAAAATGTTTTCTCTATAGATACCAAGGTTTTTTTTTTCTTACAGTCCAAATCAAAACTTATAGGAAAGAACACTTTGATGGGCAGGTTTCCTAAAATACCCTCAAACAAGTGAAAACTCAATTCATAGATGAAAGAACATCAAAATGCCTGTGGATTAATATTTAATGCATAGAGTGTTTGGAGGGGGTCTCAGAACACCAGCAGTTCTGTAAATTTTGCATTTTCCCAGCCACTGACCCAGTCTCTCAAGCACCACGTGTCATCCCCATGTCTTTGAAATAAATCTTCCTTACCCAAAAGGTATCTTCAATTTACAGTTTAACTCGGGGAAAAAAAATGTTTACTTCGCTTTTTTATTTGCTGCTATCAAAGAGAGAGGAAACTGTGAGGAGAACCCAATGCTCTGGAAAGAGGTGCCTGCATTAAGGATCAGAAAACCAAGGTTCAAGTGACTATTCTATTTAATTGTTGTGTTATCAACTTCCTCATCTGTAAAATGAGAGGTTTTTTAATAAATGCACTCCAAAGCCCTTTCTAGATCTACTGAGTAAGATTGGTTCTGTAAGATTTACACCCTTTCTCCAAGCTTGACTTTAGAACAGAACCATTTCATAGGGGAAGCAGAGCAGGAAAATGGAAGAAACACTGGACCAAGAGACCTGGATTGGAATCCTACTTCTACTATTTAAGAGGTATGTGGCAATGGGCAACTTATTTGATCTCTCTAAGCCTCAGTTTACCAGGAGGATCAGTGTAATTTCCTTACTACAAGAATTTCCAGCCTACAACTTGGTCATCAAATGCTAGGGAGCTGTCTGAGGTTCACAGAGATAAAATTACTTGACTAGAATCACAAAGTTCTTGTCCAGGGCAAGATTCAAACTTGCATCACCAAATCCAATACTTTATTCATTATACTTTGCTGCCTTCAATTTGTTCACCTGTACAAAAGGCATGGTAACACATGTACTCTCTACATCTCATGTGGACTTTATGAGAAAAACTCTTTGAAAAACTCTTTGCAGATCAACTAAGATTAAGAGAATCCACTCAAAAACTAGTTGAAATAAATATTTCAGCAAAGTTTCAAAATATAAAATAAAACCATATAAATCATTAGCATTTCTTATAAAATAGCAACAAAGTCCGGCAGGAAGAGAAAAAAAGAAATTCCATTTAAAATAACTATAAAAGATAAAAAACAAATCTGGTACTAGCTAAAAAAAATAGAGCGGATCAATGAAATACATACAGTAATCTAATGTTTGAGAAACGCAAAAAAAATCAAAGCTTTTGACACAAGAAATCTTTCCCTTTCATTTTTGAAGAGAATCACTGACATTATAAGTTGAAGTCTTTACTAGTGAGTTAATTGGATTTAAGTGACACAGAGTTGCACAAAGTCACCAGCCTCAGTCTCCTTCAAAGTCATCTAAGTCCAGTGGAAAGATAAAAGTCAGGACAACTAGCAATGGTCCAGGATACAATGGATGACCTTGGTATCTTTGATGTCTGGCCAAGTTCTAATTGCTCTTCAGAAGCTGTTTCACTCAAGTTCATGATCACTGGAACAAATTGTACACATTCACCCATTCCTCCTGGAGAAGTCTTCATAAGTTTGGGGTAGATACCCAACTAATTCACCAATGTCTATGAGGTTTTAAGATTACCTTAAACTGGTTTAGTCCATCTCCTAAGATTATTTACTGGGATATGGCCTCTGCCCATTATTCAGCTTCTTGGAGCCATAGGTGAGAGCTGAGTGCCAGTTAGATACTAAAGGTAGATGAGCAGCCCTGAGAAGGGCTCAGCAAGCCTTCACTCCAGAGGTGCCAGTCCTTAAGGACCCCCTTACACCTCCATACACAAATTAATGGAGAGTGGAATGCTTTATCTATCAGAGCTATGAATAAAGGAAAAACTTATGTCCAAGAAGAGATAAAGAGCCTTACAAGATACATTGATAGGATAAATTGAAAAGTTTTGACTCAAATAAAAAAGCAAAACAAGCCCAGTGCAACCAAGATTAGAATGAAAACAGGAAACGGGGAGGGGGGGACTTTTACAGCAAGCATCTATGAAAAAGTTCTTGTTTCTCAATAATATAGAGAATAGAGTCAAATTTAAAAGAATATGAGTCCTCAATTGGTAAATGGTCAAAGAATATGATGAGACAGTGTTCAGACAAAGAAATTAAAGCCATCTATAGTCATATAAAAATGCTTTGTCTCCATTGATTGGAGAAATGCAAATTACAACAACTTTGAAGCACTACCTCACCTATCAGATTAACCAATATGATAGAAAAAGAAAATGATTAATGGGATGTGGAAAAATAGGGATACCAATGGTAGAATTATAAACTGAGTAAACCATTTTGGAGAGCAATGTGAAACTATGCTATAAAAAAGGCTATAAAAACCTTTGCACACCCTCTGACCTAGCAATACCCCTCTAGTTCTGTATCCCCCAAAAAATCAATGAAAAATGAAAAGTTCTTATATGTACAAAAATATTTATTATAGTTCTTTTTGTGGTGGCAGAGAATTAGAAATTCAGAGTTTGATCTTCAGTTGGAGAATGGTTGAATAAGTTGTGGCATATGATTAAGATGGGATACTATTATACCATAAGAAATGACAAGCAGGATGGTTTTAGAAAAAACCTGAGAAGATTTACATGAACTAATACAAAGTAAAATGAACTGAACCAAGTAAACATAGTATGCAGTGAGAGCAATATTACAATGATGATCAACTTTGAATGACTTAGCTATTCTCAGCAAAATGAAGATCCAAGACAAACCTGAAGAACTTGATGAAAAATGCTATCCACCTCCAGAAAAAGAATTGATGGAGTCTGAAAGCAGATCAAAGCATATCTTTTTTACTTTTTTTACTGTTTTTATTTCCTTTTTAATCTGTGTTCTCTTCTGACGCGTGGCTAATATAGAAATATAATTTATATGATTGCACATGTATAGTCTATGCCACAGTGTTTACTTTCTCAAGGCAGGAGGCACAGAGGAAGGGAAGAAAAATTACTTTTTAAAAACAAATGTTAAAAATTGTTTTACATGTAATTTGAAAAAATAAGATCAAAATTTTTTTAAAAATATCTGCAAAGCTCAAAAGCCATGTGAGCTATTATATATTTACAGGCAGCAAGGAGGCATAATGGGGGCAGCTAGGTGGCACAATAGATAGAACACCAATCTGGAGTCAGGAGGACCTGAATTCAAATCCAACCTCAGACACTTTATAATTGCCTAGCTGTGTGACCTTGGGCAAGTCATTTAATGTTGGACTTGGAGTCAGAAAGATCTGAGTTGTTCTTTAGATACTTACTACCTGTGTGACTCTGGCCAAGTTACTCACATCTCAGTCTGCTTATTAATCTGCAAAAATAATATTAAGAGCATCTATTTCCCAGGTATAATATGAAGATTAAAAAAGAGGATATTCATAAAGTGCCTGTAAACTTCAAAGTGCTAACATATATAATAATAATAATAATTATTATTATTATTATTATTGTCAAAGTCTCTTGCCTAGAATTCAGTCTCATAGGAAACACTAATTTAGATTCTCTAGTGGCATCCACTAGAGCTGTATTCTAAAGTAAAGTTATGCTTGGAATCCATGATTTAGAACTGCACTGAAGCTAGGGAGCAGTTGAGGATGTAGGGGAAGAAATCTTTTAAAGAAGTGCTCTTTTGATTACTTAAATGAGTAAATTCCCCTGGATGGAGTCTAAGTTTAAAGGTTATACTATTATGCAAAAGAGGTAAAACAGGGAGAGCTGGGTGGCATAGTGGATAGAGCACCAGTCCTGGAGTCAGGAGGACCTGAGTTCAAATCTGACCTCAGACATTCACTAATTACCTAGCTGTCTGATCTTGGGAAAGAGTCTCAAATCATACCTGAAACACTAGCAATCCACTGCTGATACCAAATTGACATCATGAAAGATCACTTAGGTGTGTGTGTGTGTGTGATATAGATACACTTGGATAGTGGGAACTTTGAAAGAGTGGGGGGGGGGGGGGACGACAAGGAGGTTAAGGCTGACAGAGGCTGCAGTTCTTCCACTGATGCTATAAGCTATGAGAACACATGGACCTTTAAGTTTTGGTTCTCTTACAGTAATATCAGCATTTGGAGAGCAATGAGGCAATTACCCTCACCTAAGTGCGCCAGATCAACTGTCCTTGGTTTCCTTGGTGTTCTATCTGTCCAGGAGTTTCTATCCTAATGAGACACAGACCTAGGTTCACACAGAACCAATACAAGGTGACCCTGCAGGAGAAGGCACTAACAGCTGGAAGGGTTGGGGGGGGGGGGATCAAAAAAGTTTTGAAGGAAACCAGGATTCTGTGAAGAGCAAAGGCAGTGAAATGAGATGTGGAGGGTCAGTTTGGCTGGACTATAAAATGCCTAAAGAAGAATAATATGTAATAAGACTAGAAAGGTAGGTCAGAGTCAGATTATGAGAGGTTTTTTAAAGGACTTCATATTTATCCTGGAAGCAATAGAAAACCACTTTAATTTACTGAATGGGGTGACATGATCAAAAAAATCATAATTGATTACAAAATTTTAAAAAAATTATTAAAGGAAAAAGCACAATTGTGGTATAATTAAAGACTTGCTGAGGAAAAAGAGCCCTAGCAGATGTAAATATATAACTGGAACAACTCTGAACCTACATTAAATTCTACATGAGGACAAAAATGCTCAAGGAAAAACATAGATACACTGGTCCTGGATGTGAGAACAGACGGTGAAGGTATTTAGGAGAGAGGTTGGAGCAGTAGGTGAGACTTAGAAGGGAGTTTCTAACAGAATCTTATAATAATCTCTACTTTAAGAAGATAGTATTATAGAGAGTAGGACAATCAGTAAGTAGTACCTCAATTCTCTCTCCAAAAAAAAAAAAAGCTTTGTTTTTGTTTTTCCTATATAAACTAATTAAGCCTTCGAGGTTCAGATGATGCATAAATGTCAAATCAAGTAGAAAGGCACTACCAACAGATTAAGGTTTGCCTATAATTTGAATCTACATAATACAAACTGGATTTTGAAGAACATATTTTCCCCTCATTGACAGGTACATATAATTCTGTTTAAACTCAGACCAAGCAATAGACTTTTTTAATCTTACAGCATGCAGGGCACAATTACATTCATGGATGGATTTTTCTCCTTTAGGAAAATGGAACACAAGCAACAAGTGAGAGGAACCAGTGAAGATGTTCAGGGGATTTTGTGAACTTCTAATCACTGGGAAAATTGACATATACTTGATGTTGCAGTAAGTTGTTTTAATCGCTCTTTCCCCATTGCTATATGATAGTCTATCAAGTTGGCTTTTCATTTCAGTTGTATCAAAGTCAAAGCCTAGAATTCACCTTTTTTTAAAGTGGGGGGGAGGGCAATTGTGGTTAAGTGACCAGCCCAGGAGCCCACAGCTAGTAAGTATCAAATGTCTGAGGTCAGATTCGAACTTGTATCCTCCTTACTCCAGGACCCATGCTCTCTATTCACTGAGACACCTAACTGCCCCTCCATTTCACCTTAAATAAGTGCTGCACTATTGTGATGTGGATAATTTTCTGTCTTCTGGATGGGCTTAGTTTTTGCATACCACATTGAACTTCCATCAAAATGGAATCATTTAGGTTCAGCCTTAAAAGAACAGATGGGAAGACATTGATTTTTTTTATTCAAGAAAGATTTTATTTATTTTGAGTTTTACAATTTTTTCCCCTAATCTTGCTCCCCCCCCCCACCTCCCACTGAAGGGCAGTCTGTTAGTTTTATGTTTCCATGCTATACATTGATCTAAGTTGAATGTGATGAGAGAGAAATCATATCCTTAAGGAGGAAAAATAAAGTATAAGAGATAGCAAAATTACATAAAAAGATGGGGTTTTTTTTCTAAGTTAAAGGTAATAGTCCAGAGCACTGGCCCTGGAGTCAGGAGTACCTGAGTTCAAATACAGGCTCAGACACTTAATAATTACCTAGCTGTGTGGCCTTGGGCAAGCCACTTAACCCCACTGCCTTGCAAAAAACTAAAAAAACATAAACTCCACAATTCTTTCTCTGGATAAAGATGGTATTCTCCATCACAGATAGCCCAAAATTGCCCCTAATTGTTGCACTGATGGAATGAGCAAGTCCATCATGGTTGATCATCACCCCCATGTTGCTGTTAGGAAGTACAATGTTTTTCTGGTTCTGCTCATCTCGCTCTGCATCAGTGCATGAAAATCCTTCCAGGTTTCACTGAATTCCCATACCTCCTGATTTCTAATATAACAATAGTGTTCCATGATATACCACAGTTTGTTAAGCCACTCCCCAATTGAAGGACATTTTCTTAATTTCCAATTCTTTGCCACTACAAACAGGGATGTTATGAATATTTTTGTACAAGTGATGTTTTTACCCTTTTCCATAATCCCTTCAGGGTATAGATCCAGTAGTGGTAATGCTGGATCAAAGGGTATGCACATTTTTAATGCCCTTTGGCTGCAATTCCAAACTACTCTCCAGAAAGGTTGTATGAATTCACAGCTCTACCAACAACGTATTAGTGTCCCAGATTTCCCCCATCCCTTCCAACATTTATCATTGTCCTTTCTAGTCATGTTGGCCAATATGAGAGACGTGAGGTGGCACCTCAGAGATGCTTTATTTGCATTTCCCTAATAAGTAATGATTTAGAGCAATTTTTCATATGACCATGAATAGCTTTGATTTCCTCATCTGTAAATTGCCTTTCCATATCCTTTGACCATTTGGAAGACATTGATTTTAAAATCAAACCAATTCTTGTTCTGGGATGATCACAGAAGCTCAAAGTTGGAAAGGCCACCAAAGGCTCTTTAGTCCAAACTGCTCCTGACTAAGAAGAGATTCCCCTCTCTGATTTGGGTAGTTAGATGACATAATGCTTAGGCCACTGTACCTGGGCTCAGAAGACTTGAATTTATATCTAGTCTCAAATACTTACTAGCTATGTGACTGGAGAAGTCCCTTGTCCTCTATCTGCTTCAATTGCCTCATTTTGAAAATATGGGCAAAAATAGATCTTACTCTCCCAGGGTTGTTGTGAAGATCAAATGAGAAAAATATCTGTACTATGCTTTGTAAACCTTAAAGAGCTATTAAAAAGTTAGTTATTATTACTGCTATCATTTTTATGTTAATGGAAGGAATAGGATTGAATAATAGAGAGAACATTGAAATAGGCTTCAAGAATAACTGGGCTCAAATTCTGCCTTAGAATTAAATAGTATATGGCCATGGGCGAGCCATTTAATTTCATTAAAGTTCAGTTTGAGGCTTCCAATTTAATAATAATATTATCAATAACATTTATGGAGAAATTTAAGGTTTACAAAGTACTTTACATGTTATCTTCTCTAATCCCTAGGAGATGGATACATTTATTATCCTCATTTTACAAATTAGGATTTGAGGTATAGAGAATTTAAGTGACTTGTTCAAGGTCAAACAGCAAATAAATGTATGGCATTTCCTGCCTCCAAGTCCAATGTTTTATCCACTATACCATCTAACTGCCTACTTCTATATTGATTTAAAGGCATTAGTTCTTATTTGTCCCTAATAATCCTAGAAGAGCTTTGATCAAATTCCTTTTTTAAGACCTGTGATTTCATTGGTATATAGAAATTTGTAAAGAGAAAAATTCCTCTTTTAAGTGGGTCAGCACTTTCTCTGTAATTTACAGTTTAGAAAGTTTCTAAGAACAACATGGCCAATATGTGTCAGAGGCCTCATATAATTGGCTAAAAACTTTTATATTTATTCCTTAACAAGAGTTGAACTAATATAGCTAAATTTCCAAAACCCCAGGAATCTGAAAGAGGCTAAAAGTAAGACTTGGGCTTTATATTAGAAATTTTTCACCATCAGCATGGACTCTGGAATCTAAATCTAAAAACAATGAATTTTTTTTAAATTTCTGACTATGCATTAGGATTTGCAGAAGATGCAGTCTACTTGAACAGTGGGAAATCACAAGCTGTCATTTAGCATAAGAAGGATGTAACACTTGATCAATGATGATAACATTGGAAAGGAATGCAAAAAATAATTGAGGAGGGATGGGAAACATTTAGGAATGAAATCCTGAAAACACAAAGGGAAACAATTCAGTGAGGAGTGAAAAAAAGGAGTTGACTGAAAAAAATCAATGTAGATGAGGGTAGCTAGGTGGTGCAGTAGATAGAGAACTGGTTTTGGAGTCAGGAGAACTTGAGTTCAAATTCTACCTCAGACACTGTGTGACTCTGAACAACATCTATTTGCCTTAATCCACTGAAGAAGGAAATTGCAAACCACTCCAGTATCTTTGCCAATAAACCCCCATATGGGATCATGAAGAGTTGGTCACAAGTGATTGACTGAACAACAAACATAATGAAGAAGATGGGAGCAAAGATAGGTCACACAGGTTTTGAGACAACCCTGTGCCTCAGTTCAGAGTGATCTGAGGGTAAAAAAGGCATATTAAAGATAATTTTTAAAAGGGGAGAAATTAATTATAAGGGGAGAAAAAGAATGAGTAAAACAGTCGGGGGGGGACAAGACAACAATCTATAGATAATAGAGAGAATGCTAATCTAATTCTTATCTACAACAGATTTTTGTTTTTTCTACTCAGAACGATGGATCTTTATATTGGAAATGACAATGAAAATGGTTAAAAAGGAAATAATATTCAAGATATGTGAAGTAATAGTAAGGGAGCACTGGCTCTGACAGAGCTCATCCTACTATAAGAAAGTACTCCTGGATTCAATTGCTAAGCCAGTCAGTAATAGTTAAAATTATCATGAAAAACATGAGAGCTATTACAGGATCAGAGAAGAGCAATGTCCTAATTTTCAAAAAACAAAATCAGGGAGAGGAAAAAAAGTATCTTCAAAGTACAGACTGGTGAGCTTAGTTCAATTCCTGGATAAATTTAAAACTAAGTATAGTCATATGGAAAAATGTTTTAAATCATTATTTATTAGAGAAACGCAAATTAAAACAAATAATTTTACCTCATACCCATCATAAATGATGAATGCTGGAAGGGATGAGGAAAAATAGGTAAACTATTGATTAGTTGGTGGAGTTGTGAACTAGTCAGACTATTCTGGTGAACAATTTGGAACTATGCTCAAAAGGCTACAAAGTTATGCAAACCATTTGACCCAGCAATTGCACTACTAGCTCTATACCCCAAAGAGACTTTAAAAAGAAAAAGAAAAAGGACCTATACATACAAAAATTTTTACAGCAATACTTTTTAGAGGGGCAAAGAATTGGAAATTAAGAGGATGTCCATCAGGTGGGGAATGGCTAAACAAGATGTGTTGTATGACTGCAATAGAGCACAACAAGAAATGACAAGGCAGATAGTTTCAGAAAAAAATGGTAAGATCTATATATATACTGATCTAAAGTGAAATGAGTGGAACCAGAAGATCATTTTACACAGTAACAGTGATATCATAAGAATAACTAGCTGTGAAAGACTTGGCTCTTCTGATCAATACAATGAGCCAAGACAATTCCAAAGAATTCTTGAAGAAAAATGCCATCTACCCAAGAGAGAGAACTAATGAGCTCTGTTAGAAGATCCATATTTTGGGATCCTTGTACATTGCAATGATTAATGGGGCTAAGAAGAAAGGAATATGAAAAAGAAGTAGGAGGTTGAGTCAGAGAGACTGACTCACTATATAATTGATGCATTGGCCTAGTCTCATGAAGGAGAAGACAGTTCTATGACCTTAATTGGATTCTTTGAAACATTTTTGCAAAAATTTCCAAAAACCAATAACTCATTTAAGTTCATATAGAGTTCCATGATCCCCCCCAAAAAAGAACAAAAGGGAAGTCTAGGATTATTCATGGTCTGAATTTCTTACTTAATTTTCACGTATCCTTAGGACTCCAAAGCATGTTAAAAGTGCAATTATGGGATTCACAAATAAGAACAGGAAAGGGGCTTAGACTTTACAGGTGAGGAATTTTAGAACCAGAGAAAGTAAATGAATTATCCAAGGTTAGGCACCTAATAAGAATCTGAGCCAAAATCAAACCTGCTTCTGACTTCAAGTCATATGTTCTTTCTGCTACAGAACTAAGATCCAGAAAGATCTTTATAAGCTAGAAAGATGAACTAAACTTATTAAGATGAAATTTAGAGGGGCAACTGGGTGGTACAGGAGGACCTGAGTTCAAATCTAGCTTCAGACACTTAATAATTGCCTAGCTGTGTGACCTTGGGTAAGTCACTTAAACCCACTGCCATAAATTAATTTTTTTAAAAGATGAAATTTAGCCCAAAGGCAATGAATGACATCTCTTTTCCAGCTTCTTTTTGTATGTTTTCTTCCCCAATTAATCTTTTTTTTTTTAAGTTTTTGCTAGGCAATGGGGTTAAGTGGCTTGCCCAAGGTCACACAGCTAGGTAATTATTAAGTGTCTGAGGATGGATTTGAACTCAGGTACTCCTGACTCCAGGGCCGGTGCTCTATCCACTGTGCCACCTAGCTGCCCCATTCCCCAATTAATCTTGAGGACAGGGACTGTCTTTATTATTATTTATATTCTCAGAACTTAAATAGTGGCACTTAGAATGCACTTAAATATTTACTGACTGATAAGTATAAACATTTATAATGGCATTTCTTGGTGCTGCAAAGAACTGGGAAACAAAACAAATGCACATCAATTGGGGAATGAATGAACAAATTATAGTATATTAATTAATGCAAAGCAATTTTTATAAGAAATAACAAAAGGGATAAAAAAATTCAGAAAAACCAAGATCTGTATGAATGAATACAGAGTGAAATAGGGAGAAGAAGGAAAATAATTAATGAATGACCACACTAACATCAAAGAAAACAACTTCGAAAGACTTAAGAAATTCAACCAGCATAATGCTTCATCTAGAATACCGATAATGAAGGCACAGAATAGAGGTGCAGAATGAGTTATATTTTCAGATGAATGTGAATGTGTGAATTTGTTTCTTTGACTATTTCTGTTTGTTAAAGGGAAGACTTTTACTGAGAACAGGACAAAGTTATGAAGTATGATAGTGGTGCAAAAAAGAGAAAACAAAGGAAAAAACTTTAAAAGAAATCTTTTTGTTTTAAAGTACCCAAAAGAAAGCAGATGGACACAGATAAGCAGGGCATTTTGATAACAATTATATTAAATTTAATGTACAATGTAACAACTTTGTTAATAGAACTTCATAGTTTACATATGCAATACCTTGGATCTATCCTTTGTACAATGAAATGTTTATTTTAATTGATATCCATTAAATTCACAATTAGAAATTTTAACTGGATAAATGTAAAAGTACTACACTTGAAGTTTTTAGATAGTGAAAATGTTGACAGAAAGCAAATCATGGAAAAACTCCTGGGATTTTTAGCAGACTATAAGCTTAGCAATATAATGTAGCAGTCAAAAAAAGCTAAGGTTTTGGCTGTGTTAATAAAAATGAACAATGCTGAATGAAGAAGGTAATAGTCCTGCTGTTTTAACCTACTCAGATCATATATAACTGTGTCCAGTTCCAATAACAGCAAAATGAAGTGATTGACAACATGCAAGGAATCCAAAGGAGAGTAAGATGGTAAGGGAAACTCCACCACTGTTGTCCAACCACAATTGTAAGCAACTGTGATTCATCAAAGCAAGTAGAGAGGTCATACCTAGCCACTCAAAGGGGCAACCTGGGTCCCATGAGATAACACAAAAGGGCCAAAGCAAATTCTGTTCCTTGGTTCTGTTCTATCCATTTTTTTGTACTGATTTGTGATCATGTAACTAAGGTTCATCTTAGGAATGGTTACTACTTTGTGAACAGACCCTCTGATGGCCAAATAGACAAAGCCTTTCTCTCTCCCCTACTAAAGACACTGGCTGAAGTTTGGCTTTTCTCATTCAATTTTATGTTATTTTCAGTTCCAAATTCTCTCTCACCCTCTTCCAGTCACCCACCAATTATGAAAACAAAGAAAACAAAACCCATCAAAAGTATGCGGTCCCTCAGACACATGACACTTACAAGCTGTGGGACCTTGGGTAAGTCACTTAATCCCTATTGCCTTGCAAAAAAAAAAAAGAATAGGAGGAAGGGAGGAAGAAGAGAGGAAAGGAAGGAAGGAAGGAAGGAAGGAAGGAGGGAGGGAGGGAGGGAGGGAAGGAAGGAAGGAAGGAAGGAAGGAAGGAAGGAAGGAAGGAAGGAAGGAAGGAAGGAAGGAAGGAAGGAAGGAAGGAGGGAAGGAGAAAGGAAGAATTCTATCTCTATCAGGAGGTGTATGTCATGTTTCATCATGAGTTCTTTGGGATTATGGTGAATCATTATATTATCAGAGTTTCTTGTTCTCTTGGTTCAGCTCACTTACCTCCATCAGTTTGTATACATCTTTCCAGGCTTACCTTAAACTCTTCCCTTTTTATCATTTCTTAAAGCACAATAGAATTCCATCAAAGTCATACTCCATGGGTAGTTCTTCTTTTTAAAAAAATTTCATTCCTTCTTATTTTTATACCACAGTAGGTTTCCTCTTACATGTGTAGCCTGTCCCTTGAACTTTTCTTGGCAAAAATAATTAAAAAAAAAAGTAAAGGAAGCAAAGCTTGTAACTATATGTGATATGTATATACTTTACATCAAATATCTACCCTCCACCTCTCTAAGTGGATGTTTCCTTACATAGTTTCCAATCAAAGATTTTTCAACACAATTCATCAAAGTACAGCTGCTTTTTTAGTATTATCATTTATGTCAGAGGTGTCAAACACACAGCCCATAACACTCTCAAGTACAACCCAAACTGGGTTTGATCCAAACTGAATCAAAATATATTTTCTGTTTGATTTTAATGTGATGATATATTAATTTAAAAAGAAACATATAAACATATATAGATTTCTAAATCAATATTTGGCCCATAACACAGTGCACAGCACAGTGGTCCCCATTTCTTTTTGAATTTGACCCCACTGATTTACAAAACTGTAGTCACTGTGTATTTTGTTCTTATCATTCTGCTTTCTTCATTCTACATCCCTTTTTACAAGTCTTCCTGTGTTTCCCCTAAATTACTCATTTTTATAATTTCTGCTTCAATAATTTCATCTTACATTCAGATACCACAATTTGCTGGCCATCCCCCAGGAAATCTGTGACCATTTTGTATCCATTTTTATTTTTTATTTTTTGCTACTGCAAAGAATGCTATGATAAATATATTATCACATATAAGTCCCTGTTTCTTTTCACTAATGTCCTTTGAAATATATGTACAATAGTAGAATCAATGAATCAAAGATTATGAATAATTTAGTGATTTTTCTCAAATAATTCCAATTTAATTTCTAGGATAGAGGAACAAATTCATAACTGCACCAAAAATACATTAGTGTGCCTATCTTCTCACAGTCCCTCCAACATTGAGGGTTTCAATTTTTGTCGTTTCTGACAGTGACAGTGACAGTGACAGTGTATGAAGTGAAAAAAAAACTGAAAATTAATTTAAGTTGCATTTCTTTTATGATTCATGATGTTGAGATATTTTTCTTTTGAATGCTATTTGTTCATATACTTTTACTATTTATATACTAGAGAATTATACTTGGACCTTATGTATATCTGCCAATTCCCTTTATATCTTGGATAATGAACTTTTATTTTTTTTATTTTTTTTAGGTTTTTTTTTACAAGGCAAATGGGGTTAAGTGGCTTGCCCAAGGCCACACAGCTAGGTAATTATCAAGTGTCTGAGACGGATTTGAACCCAGGTACTCCTGACTCCAGGGCCGGTGCTTTATCTACTGCGCCACCTAGCTACCCCGATAATGAACTTTTATAAAAAATATTAAATGCAAAGATATATACTTTTCATATGAAATATATTTGAGTCATTCTACTTGTCTTCAAATGGCAAAACTAGGACCAGAGGTAAAAATTTGGAAGTTACAAGAAAGGAAATCTCTGCTCAATATAAATATAATACCTCTTCAGAGTTCTATTCTACACAACCTGCATTAACATTTGCAAGTAAGGTCCCTAGAGGGTAGTTAACTCCTAATCATGGGGTTCTCAGGGTAACTCACAGAAGTTGAATTTATAATATTGCTGCTCATGAGTTTCCCTCCCCTTATGTTTCCCACTGATTATCAGTAAGTAGACTCAATTAGCTTTTAGCAAAGGTATTTATACCCAAGATGGTATAAGAACAGTTGATACAAAACATCTCCCAAAAGTCTGCAACACACCCTCCTATTGTAAACACAAGATCCCTGGAGAGAGTGGGAATAATAATGATGATAATAATAATAATAATAATAATAATAATAATAATAATAATAACAACAACAATGTTTTTCATTCATTCCCAAAGAAGACCACAGCATCTGGGAGGTGATGCCAAGACAAGCACATGAATTGGATTTGAGTGAAGGGGAGCTGTGCTAAGTCACCACCCTCTCACATTCTCCTCTAGAGTCATCTGGATCCAGTGGCCAGATGTGAATCAGGACAACTGGAGATGGTCCTGGATGCGAGGAAATCAGGGTTAAAGTGACTTGCCCAAGGTCACACAGCTAATAAATATCTGAGGTTGTATTCAAACTCCCATCCTCCTGACTCCAAGATCAATGCTCTATCCACTGTGCCATCTAGTTACCCACTTAAACAATAAGTATAAAGCTGATGCAGAATAGAGTGAATAGAACCAAGAGAACAATTTAAATAATAACAACACTGAAAAGATAGACAACTTTGAATGACTTAAGACCTCTAATCAATGACCAGCCATGATTTCAGAGGACTCGTAATAAAAACATTTTACCCACCTCCTGATAGAGATGTGAAGGACAGTGGCATCTAGGTGGTACAGCTGATAGAGAACTGGCCCTGGAGTCAAGGGGACCTGAGTTCAAATCCATTCAAATCAAATGAGTTCAGGGCCTCAGACATTTAAAAATTACTTAGCTGTGTGACCTTGGGCAAATCACTTAAACCCCATTGCCTTGCAAAAAAAAAAAAAAGAGAGATATGAGGTACTCAGAATGCAGAACTATCTATGTAACTATATATTTATCTATCCATCTATCTAAATATATATATTTATAGAAGATATATAGAAATATATGTACTATATTGTGTAGAAATGTATATATAAACTACAGATGTATATATAAATTATATATGCATATATAATTTACATATAAAAATTTTTAGACATGGACAATTAGAAAATTTGTTTTGCTTGATTGTGCACACGTAACAATTATTTTGGGTTTTTTTTTCTCTCACTACAAGGATAGATGGAAAGATTGGAAAGTAGATTTTTGTTCATTGAAAAAATAAATTAAATTTTAGAAGTAAACAGAATACAAAGGTAGTAAGGCTCCCATGTAGAGCTTAATTGTAAAGGTAAATTCACAACTCCTAGTTACTGGAAGTCCTTTCTTGAATCTATAGCTGATATTCTTCTCTGGTGCAAAAGGCAGCATTCCTTGAATATACTTACTCCCTTCAATCTTCTGAGGTCCCTTTCAAATCTAAGATTGTATGATTTTAGATTGATTCCTACCTGGAGGCATTTTTTCCTAGTTACCTACCTAAACAATCTACATGTACATGTATTTTTCTCATTGGGGACTTCTTTTTGATTGTGAGCCAATAAATATATGAGGAAGAAGAGTAATCGCTAATGAATATGACATCATAGCAACAGACATCATTAATTATAGGAACTAGAATCATAACTGTGAAGTAGAAGGAACCAAAAGTCAGCAAAGTCCAATTTCCAGTCCCCTTTAAAGATCAGGACATTAAGCGATTTGTCTGGAATCACATAAATAGTGGGTAACAGAGCTAGGATGTTAACTCAAGACTTCTGATTCTGGACCGTCTGATTTTCTCTAAGACATTTTTAGCAAAAAGCTACCAGATTAAAACTTGGAGGAAAGGGGAAGGCAATATTTTTGAAAAAAATTGCCTACATCCATAAAAATCCTTCAACAGAAACTAAACTTCATTAGGGCAGAATACAGGTCATATCACTTCCCTGCTGATTTAGCCTGTGGGATAAAGTGGGTATTAATTTTCTGTCACTTTTAAGAATGCCTAAGCCTTTATCTTAATTTTAAATTATGTTAAGAGTTTCCTGAATTTAATGGTATAGGGCATGGTTGGTAATAAAGGAAATAAACCTAAGAGAAAATCCCAATAACTATTAAGACCCACCCTTTGGCAAACTAGGAGATTAGGAATTAAATATATTCAAATGTGGAAGAGATTTTTCAGTCATTTGTCTGTAAAAGAAGTACAGATAAGAACTTAATTTGCCTAGATGACCCAGAGTTAATGCCCCAAACATTTCTCACTTCTGAGATGGCCTCAGAGAATTGTCAGAGTTAGTAGTGGACATCTGAAAAAACTAACCTTCAAAATTATGTCCCTGGAAATGAAGGAATTAAATGACTCATAAAAAGTGAGGCATTACAAGACATCTGTTAACATTAAATATCACATGAATGCACAACCAAATGAATAGGACATAGATCAAATGCTCTCTCAAGTTCAGCAATAGTTGGTTCAATCTAAGAACCCTGAGTCAAGACTAATCTTCCTGAGTTCAAATCTGGTTTTAGGCACTTAGTAGTTATATGACCCTGAGCAAGTCACTTAACCCTATTTGCCTAACCTGCGTTATCCATAAAATGAACTGAAGAAGGAAAAGGAAAACTATTCCAGTATCTTTGTCAAAAAAATACCAAATGGGGTCATGAAGAGTCAGACATGACTGAAAATGACTGAACAACAACAAAAATTCTCATTATTTTTTAACTTTGCTTCCCCAAGAAAGCAAGTCAGATAATTTGCTAATGAACTGACACTAAAAATCCATGTCAAACATGATGCCTCAGTCTTCTAGTGAAAAGAGAATTATGAGATTGGGACCTATGTGGTGATATGGTATGGACCTGATATTTTATCACAAATCCATACCACAGTCACAGGTCCACATCACATTCCTTCTACCAATGCAGCTTAATGACAATTCTGCAATTGCCCAGGGCCCCATGAAGATTAAGCAGGGTCACACAGACATGTATCTGTCTGAGGCTAAACTTGAATTCAGATTATATCAATTTCAAAGCTAACTCTCCAGCCAGTGCATTATGGTCTTATACAAGGATTATGTTAGAAAATTAGTAATTTATAGCCAAAGAGACAGGTTGACATAGTAACTATAGAGGATTTAAAAGCCAGGAAGATCTGGGTTCAAGTCTCACCTTTGAAATATGCTACCTGGATAACACTCAACAAGCCACTTAATGGCACCTAATTTCTCAAAGGTCTAAACAACTCATTTGCAGAGAAGGTGCCAACACAAATTGGCAAAGGGAGATACCTCACCTGGCAATTCCCTACATGAATTTAAATTACAGTTTCAGGCCAGGGTTATATCCCTAATACCTGGCAACAAACCTGTGAGGAAAAAAAGAAAATAATACTTAGAGGATAATCCCTTCTCACACAAAAGGAGCAAATAATTCTGAATCTGAATCTTGAAAGAATCTAGGGGCAGCTAGGGCGGCTAGGTGGCACAGTGGATAGAGCACCAGCCCTGGAGTCAGGAGTACCTGAGTTCAAATCCGGCCTCAGACACTTAATTTCCTAGCTGTGTGGCCTTGGGCAAGCCACTTAACCCCACTGCCTTGAAAAAAATATATAGCAGGTTGTCTAGCCAATCCTTCAATTTGAGGATGAAGAAAATGAAGCTATAGGAACTAAAGTGATTTACCATTTTAATTTTTAGAGAATCTATTATTTGAGTAATGAATTGCATGGCTTGTATAAAGTTAATTCTCCTTCCAAGTCTTTCCTCTAACTATTATCTTCTTTGATTCCTTCCTCTAGAACTCTCATTACATTTTAATCATTTATTAATTCTTTCTTCATTTCTTCCAGGAATTCTAGAAGACCTTGTGGTCAAACCATATTTTTTGAGGTTATGACTACAAAAGTTGCAAACTTTTTTCTCTTCTAGGTTTGAGTCAAGGGCATCCCTGGATAAAATATGTGCTTTATCTTAGGTGACATTTTGTTTACTCATTCTTTCAATCTTATTTCTTAAAATTAGGGATTTCGTGTTAGGACTAGGCTGTGTGCAATTCTAGAATGTTTTGGACTTCTTTTATCCTGCTCTGTACTCTCTGGTGGCTTGATACTGTATCCTCTGGATAACGTATGTCTTCTTCAAGACCAGGAAGCTACAAACTTTCGGAATGCCCAGAGTGGTCTGAATTAATCTGATTGCAACACTCCTGGTCTGATTTCTGCAAATGAATTTACAAGGCAAAATCGCAGGTTTCAAGATGGCGCTCCATCAGATAGCTTCTAAATCCCTGACCTATAGGGCAGCTAGAAGGATCTACATGCTCACTTTTGATCTAAATTTCCTTTTCTGGTTATTCAAAGATAGGACTTAGCCCAGGATTATGGACAGAACCTGAGGTCCTTCTCTGGCACAATAGTATAAGACCTGCAGGCTCACTTCTGTTCCTCTAACCTTCCCAGTATGAACTTCAGGTTCTGTTAAGTTTCTTTTGGCTAGCTGCTCAGGAAGAGTTAGGTCCCCATTGGACTAGCTTATCCTTACCCAGGCAAACATTAATGAGGCGGGAGACAAGGAGGAAAGGATGATAAGTTCTCCAAAATCTTCTAGACCTCCAAGTATTCCATGTATTGAACCAAATACAAGTGCTTAAATATCCTCCCCAGTACCTGGTCCACTCCCACTCCTGTGGCACTCCACAATCAACCTGTAAATAATGTACTGGTGCTAGAGGACACCAGGTAATAAAAATTTACAGTATTCCCACACACAGCAATCTCTTACAAGGTTGCATTTGGTTGCTCCTTGACATGGTACATAGTTTCTGACCACAGTTTCAGTCCACCCAGGATTCAGGACTCTGCTCCAGAGTCAGAACAGCAAAGCTGCTGGCTTATGTCTGCTCATCTAGACCCTGTTGGCATTACATGTGGACCTCTATTCTCCTTTCTGATATATAACCACAAGTTGCAGAATCAATCCATATGAATCCTCAACCCTATTCCTGGGTCACAGTAATAGTCTCTTATTTTCTCTCTACTTGATGGATAACTACTCTTTGCCCTGATCTACAATCCAGCTCAGTCCCTTTGATATAATCCTGTATAAGCTTTCCTGACTAGATGCCCTGCTCCCCTCCCCCAATGACTACAAGCTTTAGTCTACCTCTACTGACAGGGGGAAAATGATTCACGGTGGCATCTCCTTGGATTTCCTAATCACTTGTAAGTCTGGTGTTCTTGCTGATTCATTCTTTTTTTTTTTTTTTTGGAGCAGGTGTGGGAGAAAGTTAGGCTATAAAGCTTCCTCTTTCTCTGACATCTTTACCAGTCTTCCCATGACTCCAGTCAAAGTATTTAAACTCAGATCCCCAGACTTTTAGACCAACACCTTTTTCACCATATCCATCACTTCCACTGTATATATGATGGAACAAACTAAGAGTCAAAAAGTTTAAATTATTAAGAAAAAAGAACTAAGGTCATCCCCCCCCCCCCACCACATAACCAGGAAAATGGTATATGGCATCTTTGGTTGTACCCTAAAGGTAAAAGACCTACCTAGAAGAAATTTATTATTTTAAACAGAAAAGAAATGAAATGCATCTCAGTTATACAACACATTATCCTCCTTACAGATATCAAAGTCAAAGGAAGCTAGCCTATATAATCAACTTTGGGATGAAATAAAGAAAAAAAAGCACTAATCTTCAGTGAATGGAACTTCCCTAGTAAAGACCCTATATGTTAGCTATATGGTTTTTACTATATCCAATCAAGCTTGCTCTTTGTGCTTACAGAAGGAACTGTGGCTGCAAGGGGTTTATAATTTTGAAAATTCAATTAAAACTTATCTAAGAATTAGACTGGTACCACCTGGGGATAAATAATTTGATCCTCTTTAAATTGAGGCATCTGACTATACCTCAACATTAGATTGTATTTTAGTCTTGCAACATTGCATTAGACACAGGGGGTATTACATTGCTGTAAGAGCTTAAAGTAGAATTCTTTTCCAAAATAAATTGGATACAATTTCTCAGTAATGTTTGTAGAATCTTTTCTCCTCTCTTTTTCTATTTGTGTAGCTGTTCCTTCTCATTTTCCTTTCTGGTTCATCTTCTTCCTGCCTCAGACATGAGTCTCTTCCATCCTATTTTTTTTCAAGGCAATGGGGATTAAATGACTTGCCCAAGGTCACACAGCTAGGTAATTATTAAGTGTCTGAGACTGGATCTGAACTCAGGTCCTCCTGAATTAAGGACCAATCCTCTATTCACTGTGCCACCTACCTGCCCCAGCATGAGTTTCTTTCAACACTATCCTGAGTCTCCTCTTCTGTCTACTCTTATTCCATTGGTAATCTCAATCTTTTTAATAGATTTAATCACCTTTTGCAAATGACTCCCAAATGAAAATATGCACCCCCAATTTCTCCATTATTAACTTCAGTCTCACATTACTGAAGGCTTTCAGGATATTTCTTGTCATATATTCTAAATGGCAGGTCCAAAACTGAATTCCCCCTCTCAACTTTCTTCTGTCTTAGTTTCCTGATCTGTAAATTGATGACAATAGTACTACCTCACATATTTGTTATGAGGATCAAATGAGATAGCATATGTAAAAAGTTTTGCAAAACTTAAAGAAATATAGGCTAGTGGCAAAGAATTGGAAATTGAGTGAATGGCTTAATAAACTGTGATACATGTATATCATGGAACACTATTGTTCTATTGGAAACCAGGAGGGATGCAAATTCAGGGAAGCCTGGAAAGATTTGCATGAACTGATGCTGAGTGAGATGAACAGAACCAGAAGAACACTGTATACCCTAACAGCAACACAGGGGTGATGATCAACCTCCATGGACTTGTTCATTCCATCAATGCAACAATCATACACAATTTGGGGATATCTGAGACAGAGAATACCATCTGTATCCAGAGAAAGAATTGTGGAGTTTAAACAAAGATCAACGACTATTACCTTTAATGAAAAAAACAACCCTTATCTTATGTAATTTTGCTATCTCTTATACTTTATTTTTTTCCCTTAAGGATATAACATCTCTCTCATCACATTCAATTTTGATCAGTGTATATCATGGAAACAATGTAAAGATTAAGAGACTACCTTCTGTGGAGGGTGGAGAGAGGAAAGCAAGATTAGGGGGAAAATTGTAAAATTCAAAATAAATTTTTATTTTAGGTTTTTGCAAGGCAAATGGGGTTAAGTGGCTTGCCCAAGGCCACACAGCTAGGTAATTATTAAGTGTCTGAGGCCAGATTTGAACTCAGGTACTCCTGACTCCAGGGCTGGTGCTCTATCCACTGCCCAACCTAGCTGCCCCCAAAAGAAATAAATAAATTTTAAAAAAAAGAAATATAGGCTATTGCTGATTATGATTATTATTTATTCATTCTGTTGACTGATTCATCATTTTCCTAGATAACTGGTTCAACATCTCAGAATCATCTTTGATTTTCTAAATATTTTATTCATGTATCCATATACATATTGTCATCTCAGAATATAATCTCCTTAAGGGAGTTTTTTTTTTCTTTTTACCATCAGCATACAACAAAGTAAATGGTACAAAATAAGTACTTAATGTATACTTAGTGAATCAAACTAAGTTGAGTTGAATTGTATGTTTCCATTCATCCTACCACCACTGAGAAAAATTATTGTAATATTCTCCTAAATGATCTTTTTGCCTCCAACCTCTCCCCTTCCAATTAACTTCTCACATAGCTACCAAAATAATCCTCTAATGCTCAAGATTGACTCTGTCACATATTATGCAAAAAACTTTTAATCACTTCCTATTTCCTCTAGAATAAAATACAGAACTTGGAATTTGAGTTGGAATTTGAGTCCTTCTACAATATTGTCCCAAACTGACTTTTCAGACTAATCTGAAATTATTCTCATTAACATATTCTTTATTTCATTCAAATTAAACTGCTTTCCCTCAAGATCTGCCATCTCATACTTCCATGAATTCATACAAGTTGTCTCCTAGGCCAGGAACCTACTCCTTCCTCAAAATAACTTATTAAAATCCTTTTTTTCCTTCCAGGCTCAATTCAGATGCCATTTTTTGATCAAGCGTTAACTCAAGGTTCAAGTATTCATTCCCCCTGAAAAAAATGTTCCTAGTATACCAAGGATTCCTTCTTTATCCCTATTATACTTTATCTTGTATCATAATCATCTGTTGATATGATACATCAATCTGTAGACGTCTACAAACTGCTTTATGGCTGTTACTGTATTAGTTGATTTCTTTGTATCACCCTGACCTGCTCAAGCCTGAGACACCCACGGTAAATATTTAATAAATGCTTAGTAAATTAATGAATTACAATCAATATGCTATACGGCATATCCCCTTCTTTTGTAGTATAATAGTTTGAAAAACCTATAGTTTTCTAATGGTATTTTGATGCTACACACTTACAACTCTGTGTAGACCTTGACTCGATGTTTTGCAAGTTTTAACAAATCCTTCCTCATCTCAGTTTCTGTCATCTTCCATGCTAGACACATTTCAGCTTTGATAATCAGGGCCTTCCTTTTTGGGACATCAGAAAAAAAAGATTCAAGTCCCTCCATATTTAAAAAAAACCATCTGGCCCTATTCCACATGATTGAACAACTTTTTTTTCATAGGACAAAAAGAAAGATTCTGCCCCTCCCTGTACAAAAACATCTGGCCCTATTCCACATGCTCAAGCAGCTCCATTTCATCGTTCCTACATGGAACTGAGGAATGAGAGCCTGATATAACCTGGGTTCAAGGGAAGCAGGATTTTTCCATTTCTTATTTGTGACCAGATTTTACTTTTAAGAGTTAACTGTTAACTCTTCCATGTGAATATTCATATCTCAGAAAATGCTACAAATTGGGGCTTAACATATTGTTTTGTTGGTTATCTCAACTTAAGAAATTGTTAATGCAAACTAAACTTAAAAGTGTGTCCTGAACACATTATTCTCCCCATCCCCAGAAAGGTGGTTGTTAAAAACGTTTACCAAAGCAGAAAAAAACTAAAAATTGAGGGGATGCCCATCAATTGGGGAATGGTATCCATATACATACTGTCATCTCAGTTAGAATATAAGCTCCTTGAGGGAAGAGATAATTTTGGTCTTTTTTTTTCTTTTTACTTCAGGGCGGTGCTCTATCCACTGCCCAACCTAGCTGCCCCCAAAAGAAATAAATTTTTTAAAAAGGAAAAAAATATATAGACTATTACTGATTATGGTATATGAATGTAATGGAATACTGAATGTAATGGAATACTATCCTACTATAATAAAGAATGATTAGGATGATTTCAGAAAAACCTGGAAAGAACTATATGAATCGATGCAAAGTGGAACAGAACCTACTTGGCTGAGTAATAGAAAAACTGTGTGATCAACTCTGAATGGTTTAGCTCTTCTCAGCAATACAATGATTCAAGACAGTTTCAAAAAACTCATGATGGAAAATGCTATCCACATCCAGAGAAAGAACTGATGAACTCTGAATGCAGATTGAAGCATACTATTTTCATTTTAGTTTTTTTCTATTGGTCTGTTTCTTCTTCCAAAACATGATTAATATGGAAATATATTTTACATGATTGTACACATAAAACCCATATCAAACTCTTACTGTTTTAGGAAGAGGAAAGGAAAGAAGGGAGAGGGGGAAGAAATCTGGAACTCAAAATTTGTAAAAAAATTAATGTAAAATTGTCTTTATAAATAATTGGAAAAAATACATTATTTCAAAAAGCAAACAAAAATAAATTTACCAGAACACTATTCTGTACTTCCCGAATATTTGAGAAATCCACTGGTATCTTCATTTTTCTCAGTGTGTGTATGATCCACATATATCATTGCCCTTTCTTTCCTTTTCCCCACCTCTTCATACCTTTGGGTATTTCAAATAAAATTACAATCTTTCATTTATTGGAATTAAAATATGCCAAATAAAGGCCTATTGCCCTTAGCACTTATTGATTAGTTTACTTGTTCTACAGAAACCTCAAGTTTCTCCCAAAAGGAAGTACAACAAACTGGTATATATGCATAAATGGTAACAGATGACCTCTAAGTTCTTCTACAATTTATGTTCTAAAAAAGCAAAGCCTCATCTCATACTGACTATATGTAGGTCTCATTGATACTGTAAAAACAAAGAATTAAGTTCTAATTAACTTCATTGTGAGAAACAGTTATAATTAATAGAAATCTGGCCTCAAAATCAGGAAGACCTGAATTCTAGTGTAGCCTCTGACAAGGACTAAACTATATCACTTTAACCTGCAATGAGAGATCTGGGCTGACTGACCAGAATGGATAGAGTTTCTTACATCAATGAAATTACATGTCCAGTTAGTCCCTAGTCCTAGCACTAATTTCATTAGAAATTTCCCATTTTAGTTCACATATAGACTTTGTGGCTCCTTCATCAACAAATTTCATAAATAGTGAGTTTATTCAAATTCATTCCCTTATCTCCAACACATTCTTTTAGAAATCAGATTTAATTGGGGGGTAAAGGGCCAGAGGATGCAGGGGTTTCTGGGAGAAACTGAGCAATTTAATAGCACAATAAGAATGTTTCCTTACAATTTTTCTGTCCCATTATCTTTAAATTGAATAAGGAAAAAAAACAGTCAGGAAAAGAATACTAGTAATAACAAAGCCACAAAACCAATGGTTGCTTGTATCAAAATGAAAATCTAAGCACAAGATCTGAGTGAAGCAGTTTGAACCTCTAGCTTTAAATTCATTTTAACAGTCATCCAGTTTGCACAGTTGAAAACAGCAAGAGGATTTTTTTTTAATTCTACAAATGGGGGTGGCTAGGTAGCAGTGGATAGAGCACTGGCCCTGGAGTCAGGAGTACCTGAGTTCAAATCTGGTCTCAGACACTTAATAATTACCTAGCTGTGTGGCCTTGTGCAAGCCACTTAACCTCATTTGCCTTGCAAAAACCTAAAAAAAATTCTACAAACAAATTTACCTTTAAAAATATTTTCTCACTAATAATTCTAAGAACTGATTAAGAAAATACTACATGATGGAGTTAGTTTTATCCATCTTTTATGATTAATTTTCTTACCAAAAGGAATATTCCTAGTTCTAATATTTCCTTCTCCAAGGTGTTGTTTTTACAAAGATACCTATGTAATAAGTGTCATAAGGCCACACACAGAGATTATAAATCATGAAGGATTAGCTGGCTCCTTTCCTAAATAGCCAATTATGTACTGAATTTTCTTTTCCACCTCTTGAAGTCAATATTTTTTCCTCTTGTGAATTTAGTGACCATCCTGGCTAAGGTTGTTAATCTCTACATGTTTGGCTGGTATTTCTTTAAACAGGAATACTTTTTGCTTCTTTGTAAAATCTCCAAGTTATCACAATATAGCATGAAAATCTCTTCTTATTTGAAAAAAAAATCACATTCAAATTTTAAATCAGAGGAGCTAGATTGAAATTCCACTTTAGTCTATTGCAACTTACTATCTGCTTGACATTGGAAAAGTCATTTAATCTCATGGGTTTTGGTTTCTTCCTCTGTAAAATGAGGTTGGATTAAATCATTTTCAAGATACCCTCCCATTCTAAATCCTAGGACCCTGTGATCTCATTCAAAACCCACTAAGGTAATTTTCATAAAGCAATTTATTCTTTAATTCTTCATGACTTGTAAAAATGAAACCTTCAGTTGTTTGGTTATGCATGTTGAAAAGTAAGGAAGATCCTTGAATGAAATATCTGTCTAGTGAATCAGAAACTCATTTCAAAAGAAAAAAGTATGTTATGGAAAAAAAGCTCAGCTTTTATCAAGCAGTAGTAGAAAAAGTAGAAGCCTGGGAACCTAAAAGATAGGAAAAGAAAAAGGTCGTGGTCGGCAAGAAAAAAAGAGAGAGGAAACTGACCTAAAGGAATCTAACTTTTTAAATCCAGCTAGTTTGAAAAAGAATAATCTTCTGACCAGCCAATGGACAGGTTACAAGGTTACAGAGAAGTCAAGGACAAAAATGCCAGCGTCCAGATATACCATTGAGTAGTTATTGTGTGAAACTTTTTAATTCACGGAATTTGCTGAGAAATTTATTATTCTTGAAAATTCTTATTTGATAATTATGTAACTGATTTTTATAATAGAGAAAGCTATTTTTATTAACTCATAAGGGCTTGGTTAGGCTACAAACCCTGGTTAAATAGAAGGTGTGGCTCCAGCACCACCTGGTGGTAGGATCTGATCATTTTTGAGTAACAAGAAATATATGAAATTTCTCTTTAATGGTATTTTTTCAATCCTCAATTTAATCCAACATCTGGAGTACCCACCAAAACAAGTAGCCAACACATTTCTCTTACAGCAGTTCTATTGCTTTTTATGTGATAATTTCCCCAAAAATTGCATTATTGAGACTTTCCTTAAAAAACGCTTATTGAAGGGGCAGCTAGGTGGTGCAGTGGATAAGGCACCCGCCCTGGAGTCAGGAGTACCTGGGTTCAAATCCGGTCTCAGACACTTAATAGCTGTGTGACCTTGGGCAAGCCACTTAACCCCATTTGCCTTGCAAAAACCTAAAAAAAAAACCCACTTATTAATAATGAAGCACAGCATGAAAAATAAATGCACCAAGATAGACTAATAATGCATCTGAATACTGGAATCACCTGCTAAGGGAATTCCACAGAACAGTCAATTTTTTCCATTGCCACTTCCCAGCTTATGGCTAGCACCACATTCTGCTAAACTCCTTGATGGCAGATTACAGATCATGTTCTTTTTTTTTTTTTTTGCTTGCAACAGCTGGTATGGTACTTTGTAAGTAGTAGTAAATAATGGTAAATGTTTTTCTGATTAATGAAGCTGTCTAACAATGTACTAACATACAGCAAACAAGGCTAAATTGCACAACTAAGTAGATGTTGATAGTGTGTGACATGATATAATATTGATGTCAGTCCAAATAGAAACTTCTCCAGTTGTAGATGACAAACCATCTATTCAAGGATGGATATTGGAGCATGGGAATCATAGATTTGAAACCAGAAGGAAACTTGTAAGACATTTAACTTAACTATTTCATTTAAAAGAGAAGGAATGGAGATCCAAAGAAACTGAGATTATTAGAGGCAGAATCAAGATTTGAACCCAGATGCCCAGACTCTTTCCATTGGACCATGTTTTCTATAACCAAATGCAGCAAAATGTTTGAGCTCATTCAGACTCATTTAGATGTTTTGGCTCTTACTGCAGATAAATAAAATATCCCTAGGTCAATGAGAAAATTGTTCTTTATAACACAGAAACAGTCAAGTTCTTAAAGCTTGAATATCTAACAAAGGCTTTTGTTATGAATTGGCTCTTTCAAGTACACTAGCTTTCCAGTTGATTTTAAGACCCATTTAAAAGACCTCGTGCTTACAAATACAACTTAAATTTAAATCTAGACCCAGTCCTTTTTCTCCCCAAAAAAACATATTTATCATTACTCTAAAGGAAAAAAAGTATCATTGTTAATAATGATAATGGATATTTATAAGGCCCATTAAAGTTTATAAGGCACTTTATATACACTCTCTCCTTCAATCCTCAAAACAACACTGTGGGGAGGTACAAGAATTATTATTATTATTATTATTATTATTATTATTATTATTATTATTATTCCTACCTTACAGGTGAGGAATCTGAGGCTTAGATAGGATAAAAAAAATTACAGTTAGTAATGTGGGATGCAGGATTCAAAACAAGGTCTCCACTGCTTTCATGCTTCTCTAATGAAGGGAGAAAAAAATCAGCAGGTGGTTGAGAAAATTCTGAAATCATTTATTTTAAATTAGCTCAGAATCTGAGAAGAGGAAAAAGTGTTATTTTATGACTCAGAGTGGTTAAGTGCAATTCTAGATAAAATGTGATACTGAAATAAAGTTCAAATATATAGCACATAACCAATCCTCACCACTGAAATCAAATGAATTACAGGTTTGTGTCTACTCACTCAAATAAAGAATTAGTGGAAGGGGTGGCCCACCAAGGTTATGTTGGCTGAGTTCCAAATGTCTCTAGCACCCTCTCTAGGGATGAGGAAACAAAAATCAGCCTGAATAATTCAAACAAGCCAGGATAGATTGAATTTGACTTCTCAGTTTCATCATTATTCCCTTTTGGGTAAACTGTGCAGATTCAGTTGCAACAGAAAGGGACAGCCAGATTGACAAAAATGACGTGAACATAACATACAAAAGGCAGTAAAAATACAAGGAGTTGTGTTTTAACCCTATTACCCACTCCCACCCAAGATTTTTAGCTCTCTCTCTTCTAGGTTGCCATTCTTTATTAAAATATAAGCTCCTTGAGGGCAGACAATTATCTTTCTTTTTGCTTGTGGTCTGCATCCCCAGAGTTTAGCATGGTAAGTGCTTAACAAATATTTCTTCCTTTCTCTAACTTTCGTTCCTTCTGTCCTCCCTCCCTTTTTCCCCTTCTTTTTTTACCATCCTTCCTTACTCTGTCCTATAAGTTATACCAACCTTAATGCAAATAATATCTCATTAGATTTTCTGACTGCCATTTCATATTTGCTAATTCATATTGAGCTTGCTGTCCATTAGAATTCCTAGATCTTTTTTTGTAAAAAAGATACATTCTATCTTTGCCTCCTCTATATTTTGTAAAGCTGATGTTTTCATATGCAAAAACATAGATCTTTAGTGAGTTTCATCTTAATAGATATAACCCAATGCTCCATTCTGTCAAAATCCTTTTGGATTCTGTCATCCAAAGATGTTAGTCATTCTTCCCAGCTTTATGTCATCTGTAAATTTGATGAGCATGCTAGTTATGCTTTTATGAGAGTCATTAAGAAAAATGTTAAATAGACCAAGGTCAAGAAGAGATCACTAGGATATTCCATGGCCACTCTGACATTGAACAAGTAACAATGATGACAGGAGTCTGACCATCTAACCAGTTCTTCATCCATCATCTGACTGCATCTAATTCATATTTCTTCATCTTCTCTATAATAATTGGTAATGCTTTAATCTAAAATTTGGTCAAATTCTAGGTAAACTCCATCCACTGTATTTTCATCTATTAGCTTATTAATGCTGTCAACAAAAGGAAATGAGGTTTGTCTAGCATTACCTGTTGTAGATGAAGCCATGCTGGTTCTCTGTAATCAATGCTTCCCTTTCTAACAGTTCACCAACTTAACTCTTTAATGATATATTGTCAAATTTTTTCCAGGAATCACTGTCAAGCTCACTGGTTTGTAATTATCAGGCTATTCTCTTCCCTTTTCTGAGAATAGGGACATTTGCTTTTCTCCAATCCTGTGCTAGGTACCTCTACTGTTTTTCATTATCTTTTTTTTCCTGATGGTGACTCAGCAATCTGCCAGTTCTTTGGGGAGCCAAGGATGCAGTGCATCTGGGCCTAGTAACTTGAATTCATCAAGGACACTGATTATCTCCTTATTTATCTTAAGAATCAACTCTTATTAGTCATTTTTATGTTGAAGTCTAAATGATGCTTTACTATGAAAAGAAAATCAAACAAAATAACAATTAAGTAGCCCTGCCTTCTCTCTGCTGAAATTTATTATTTCCCATCTGCCCCAAGGAAAGGTTCCATCATCTCTGTGATTCTCCTTTTTTCTTTCAATTCACCTTTTAAAAAATAAACAAAAAATATTATGTCATCCTTAGAATCTTTCCTTTCAGTCTCAGCTCATTTTGAGCTGTAGCACTTCTGACACTATTTTTACAGAATAATGTCATATTTATTTATTCATTTTTTCTGTTACCTGGACTTGCTTTCATCTTCCACATACATTAATATTTATATGTAAATGCATTTGTAAATGTATATATATGTGAAAGTGTGTATTTGTATATGTATCTGCATATTATAGTCCCAAAAACATTTATGCAAAACTGCAGTTAAACAATTGCTTACTTACAATTGTGGCATCAGGAAAAATTAAGATAATATAGAAATAATAATACTTGGTAGTCCTTATACTGTGCTTTAATATTTTCAAAGTCCTTTATTTCAATTCTCTGATGCAATCCTCACAACAATCCTGGAAAGTGGGTGTACGGGGGCGGCTAGGTGGCGTAGTGGATAAAGCACCGGCCCTGGAGTCAGGAGTACCTGGGTTCGAATCTGATCTCAGACACTTAATAATTACCTAGCTGTGTGGCCTTGGGCAAGCCACTTAACCCCATTTGCCTTGCAAAAACCTTAAAAAAAAAAAGAAAGTGGGTGTAGTATATTATCTCCATTCCACAAATGAGGAAAAATGTGAATGACAGAGGTTCAGTGACTTGCCTAGGGTACCACTGCTGCTATAAGTGACTGGGACTAGATTCAAACTCAAGAACCCCTTGATCCAAGTTCAGCACTCTACTCTGAACAGAATTAACCTGCTTGATGAAGAGCAAAGTAAGAAGAATGATCTATGCACTAGGAACACAATCATGTAATTGAAAAGAATGCTAAAAAGACACAAACTCAGATTAATGTTAGTGACCAATCTTGGTCTTGGAAGGCTGGTTTTAAAACTTTCCCCTCTTCTAAACAGTTGAGGATTAGAGTTGAGATTTTGCATAGGTTATCAAATGCAGTTACTTTATCAGTAAATTTTTCTTTTCTTTGATAAAAAAAAGGAAGGTCCAAAGGAAAGAGAGAACAGGAGAAGGAAACAAGGATTTATTAAGTGCTACAGATTTTTATCTCATTTGAGTCTTATAGCAACCTTAGAAATAGATATTATCATGAACCCCATTTTATAATTTTGGAAAATGAGGCAGGGGAAGAGGTTAAGTGATTTGCCTAAGGTGACAGAAATGGTGTCTGAGGCAGTATATGAATTATGCTCTATCCACTACACCACCTGTGTGGGGAGTAGGGCATATATTATACTCATTAAGGTATCAGTCTAGGTCATACATTCTAATGCAATTGAAAATAAAAACCAATAAAGTTCTCTGTCAGTCCTCTATGAAAAAGAGGAAAATAATTTCCATGTCTATTATTATAAAGTCATTTCTCTAACAGTTTCTTTGAGCAGCAAATTTGACTGACTTTGAATTGATCTAAATGAATTTGCACCTTAGGACACAATTCAATTAAAGGCAATTTCATAAGCACATATAAAAGATGCTTATTGGATCTTGTTTCTTGCAATGCATTGAACATTTTTATTATACCTACACATGTGTACCAGAATCAGGACCAATATATTAGGAAATAGCTATAGTATTAAAAATACAAAAGGCATCAATAAAACATTAGAATAAAGATTATCAGTTCTGCCAAGTATTCAAATATATAAAGATTTGAAATGTCCTCTTGGACATAGGTAGGATGTGACCAGCGGATAAATGATAAGCTGTTATAGATAATCTCTAAAGGTTTAAAAAGTGACAAATATAAGGTTAATTGTTTTTTTAATTGCTTTAAAGTTCTTCATTATTTCTAATAACTATCTCCTTTTCCAGGAATGAATTTTACATTTTAGTTTTTTCTGTTACAATAGCACTTGCCAGTTCTTAAATGACCTGAGATGTCATGTAAAAAACTCAATCTGGTAATGCAGTTCTGCTAATTAAATTAGTGTTTTAGTTAAGAATCTGATGAATACTAAAGTCAAATTGTTAATTTCAGATGACAGCAACTGTCTCAGACCAGCTGTTTTCTATTTCTATTGAGGACCAACAAGAATGAATTGGTTTAGGACATACAGGTCACAGAACCAACAGGATAGAAGACTGGACAATTTCCCCACCAAATCCAAAAAAGACTTCCAAAAGAGGTTTGTCAGATTTGGAATTCATCTCCATCTGACAAAAAAAGAGTAAAATTCAACAAGATAAAATTCTTGTGAATTAATGTTAGAGAAAGCTAATCCTTAAAGCACTCACTCAACCTTGTTTTTCCAAATTCCCTGAAGAACCACTTAAACAAAATCAAGGGCTGTATCTGAGGTCCATATTGATATCCCCCCAACTCCCAACACTGAGACTTTGCTAGCACATCTTACCAGCCCTACCCACATCTCACCCAGCAAAAAAATGCAGCACCCATAGCTTCTGCCCCGTTATATGAGGAAGAGAAGTGAGTGAAAACATGTTCTCTACTATCTCGGATGTTCCCTAGGGCAGGGATTCCCAAAGCTATAGAGATTTTATCACTACCCTTCTCCCTTGAACCTTGTAAAAATAGTATGCTTTGGTCTGCATTCAGACTCTATAGTTTTTTCTCTGGATGTGGATGGCACTTTCTATGATAAATCTCTTAGAATTGTTCTTAATCCATCATTACTGCTCATCACAAGTTGCTTTTGATGTATACAATGTTCTTCTGGTTCTGTTTGCTTCACTCAGCATCAATTGATGCAAGTTTTTACAGGCTTTTCTAAAGTTTTTCCTCTCATGATTACTTACAGTACAATAATACTCCATCACAATCATTTACCAGAATTTGTTCAATCATTCCCCAAGTGATGGGAATCCCCTCAATTTCCAATTTTTTTTGTCATTACAAAAAAAGTTGCCACAAATATCTTTGTACATATGAGTCTTTTTCCCTTTTTTATGATCTTTGGGACAAAGACCTAGTAGTAGTATTGCTGAATCAAAGGGTAAACACAGTTTTGTTGCCATTTGGGTATAGTGCCAAACTGTGGATAGATCAGTTCACAACTCCACCAACAGTATAATTGCGACCCTGTTTTCCCACATTCCCTCCAATGTTAATCATTTTCATTTTTTGTCATTTTAGCTAATCTGAGAGTATGAGGTAGTACCTCAGAGGTGTTTCAATTTACATTTCTCTAAACAATAGTGAACTAAAGCAAAATGTAATTTTTTTAAATAAAAAAGTTAAATCAATGCAGTCTTCAAATCTGTACTCTAATCCAGAAAGATAAAGTGATCGTATCTATTAAATAATTCACAAATTAATGTTTTTATTATGTTACCCGATTTAAAAAAATACATGTCCTGAGAATTAAATAAAAGAAAGTAAAGACCTGCTAATTAATCACCTAACTAACCTTTAGGATCAATTCTCCTTTTATTTTCATGAAATACTTAATTTCAAAATAGTAATGAATAAAGAACCCATCTTCTATGAGTAAAGATGATATACAAGGTCTGACTATCTAAAAAAAAACAAACTAAAAACTTTATCTGACTATAATCTAAATAGACTTGTTTTATGATAGTACATTGAAACAAATGTTTTAATCTGATACTCATAGATTAGAGATAAAGAGTTTTTGTATCAGACAAGGCAACACATGTTTTACTAATGTTTATAGCATCTTATTTATGAGAAAATAGATTTTCTGCTATGGTTGTTACACAGGCAAAAAAATGAAAATGACTAGTAGTTGAAAAATAATTACAAGCAGCTATATGATTCATGCATCAAGTAAGAAATTTTGCATCAAAAATAAATTCTCTCAGGGCAGTGAGGTAGCATAGTAGATAGAGCAACAGCCTGGAGTCAGGAGGACCTTAGTTCAAAATTGGTCTCAGACACAACTGCCTAGCTATTGGGCAAGTCACTTAACCCCACTGCCTTGTAAAAATTGAAAAAAAAAACCTAAAAATTTTTTTAAAAAAATAAGCCCTTTCTACACACTATTACCATGCTCATTTTCACAATTTATACACATCAAAATCACATAGAATTTTAGGCATCTATGTAAAATCAAGTTATTTTTTCTTAAATGTTAAAGACACATGTGAACCATTTAAATTTTTTTAAATAAATCTAATTTCATTTGAATAAAGAAAGTTATCTGCATAGATTATTTTATGAAAAGTATTGAGGCAATGCTTTTTTATTGCAAAGGGACTGGAGTTACATAAAGTTTGCAAACTATTGCACTAAAGTGACTCTGGATTTTAAAATAACAATAAAGGATAAACTCTCAATAAGCAACAAAGGCTTTGAGTAAAAAGTTGGTAATAAAATGTGTGTGTGTGTGTGTGTGTGTGTGTGTGTGTGTGTGTGTGTGTGAGTGTGTGTGAGAAATATCCCAAAAGTCATCCTGAAGTTTTAGGATCTAGTAAATTAAAACTACACTAAGTTTTGGGGGGGATATATGTGTTGTGTATATAAAAATATATTTGTGAGTACATATATACATAAATATGTGTATATATGTGTTGTATTTCATATATACAAAACTTCAAGAATCTTTATAAGTAAATACATATACATATATACAAATACATATGTATATAAAGCATTGAATACAGTTTTAAATACATATGTATTTGTATATATGTATATGTGAATATGTATTACCAGTCCTTTGAGTACAGGATTGATAATAAAAAGTATGTGTATATATACACATAAGCACCAGTTTGTATGTGTGTATGTGTGTGTGCATATATAAAATATTTGACAAACAAGAATAGCTTGGTTAGTTAAGGCTAATGAGAAGGTTGGATTGGGAACAGAATGATGCATGTTTTTGGCAACAAGAATTCTTGAAGACAGTTTATTAAGATTTTGAAGCCTAAGAATCTGGGGACGTAGAGGAAGTAATCTAACTAATGAAATAATTGACTACTGAACCATTTAAGTCTTTTATAAAAGTGAGTCTCCTTGGTAAATGTAAAAGCACATGTACTTGTACTTGGTACAAGCAATAACCACAAAATTATGGCACAGTGAAAAAGTTATCACCAACTAAAAATCAGTCAGAAATGATAATAAAGACTCTTGGAAATGAAAATACTATACAACATAGAAGTCCATGAGTAAGATATGGCTAAATACACACACAAAAGCATTTTTATACAATGTTTCAGTGACATCTATTATACAAAATGAAGTACAGTTGTGTAGTATTTCAATAAAGGAGAAATCACAAAGTACCATAAAGTGTCTCATTGAAAAATATGCTCTATTTAAAGCTTTAAGGATATCAAACTTGTAAATCTACTAGAAAATGAAGGGAGTGTCTTAAGGCAAAAAAAAAATGCTAGGAAATGAGAGCATGCATTCTTTACAATCTGTAGCTAGGTTATTACCCATGATAAATTGATAACCATTCATTAGCTTCTGAGTGAAATAGACAACTGGCAGGCTATTTCATGCCTCAAAGAATTTACTGCAAAAGGGAGCAAAGGAGATGGATACATGGCACAGGTGATGTTGAATCCAGAAAATAAAATGGATTTTTGTAAATGGTTACTTTTGTGCAATTCTCTCTTTTAAAAAAATGAACTTAAGAGGCAGATGGGAATCTGTTACTGATTTAAGAATTAAAGGTCACATTTGTCTAGGTCAATGATAAAGCAACAACATTCATCTCCTAACATCAATTGCTACAGTCTGTCAGTCAACAAGAATTCACTAGGGGGCAACCACAGGAAACAGGCACATATCTATTGAGAGTTTGTAGTATATGACAAAAAGAAACACAACTCTGTCATTTTAGGATTTTATAAGCCAATAAAGGCGATAAAAATGAGAAAAGAAAAAAGAAAAAATCAGCCTCTTGATATGAAACAGAAATACCTAAATAATAATTATCAGTTACTCAATAAGCATTAATTAAGCACCAATCCTGTGCCAAATGTTTTGCTAAATGCTAGAGTTACAAAGAAAAGTAAAAGACAATCCTTGTCCTCCAGGAACTCACAATCTAATGAGGAGACAACAGGCAAACAACTAAGTACAAATACTGGATGAATAGGGAAAAAATCAAGAGGAAGACACTAATATTAAGAGAGACTGAGAAAGAATATCTTATAGAAAGTGAAATTTTAGCTAGGACTTAAAGGAAGCTAGAAAATCCAGGAAGTGGAGATGGGAAGGGAAAGCATTCCAGTCATAGGAGCATAACCAGGGGAAATGTCTGGAGGAGGGCTTTGAATGTTAAATAGAGCATTTTATATTTGATTTCTGGAGACATTGGAGTTTATTGAGTAAACATCAATGTAACATCAGGAAAATCACTGGCAACAGAATAAAGCTGGGATAGAGAGGGGAGAGACTTGTGATAGGTAGACCCACAAGCAAGGCATTATAATGGTACAGGTGAGATGATAAGGGCCAACACCAGGATGGTGGCAATGTCAGAGAAGATGTATTTGAGAGATGTTACAAAGGTGAAATAAATGGCCTTGGCAATAGAATAGATCTGAGGAGTAAGATTTTGTTTCTGAGATGCCAGAAAATGGTGGTGTCCATTGTACTCATATGAACGTTTGAAAGGGGTGAGAATTTGGGGGAAAGATGAATTTCATTTTGTACATATTGAGTTTAACATGAATATTCTATTAAGGTATCTAGTCAGGCAAGTCTGGAGGTCAAAAGAGATATTAGGGCTGAATAAGCAGACTGAAAATCATCAGCATAAAGAAGGTCATTATCCTCATACTATATTTTACATGCATTGTCATTTTAATCTCACAATAATCTTCTGAGATATATAATATAGGTACTAATATTCCTATCTTGCAAATGAGGAAACTAAGGTTGAGAGAAGTAAAGTGAATTGAGATCTGAACCCAAGTCTTCCCTACTCCAAGTCTAACACTATACCATACAACCTCTCAAAAAAGTTAGGGATTATGTAGCAGACAAGGGATCTGGTGAGATTAAATTTTAGAAAATATCATTTCAATTAAGTCAGCTAGGTGGTACACAGGACAGAGTATAGGACCTGGAGCCAGGAAAACTCCTGGATCCTGAGTTCAAATCTAACCTCAGACACTTAGTTGTGTGTCTTTGGGAAGTCACTTGACCCTATTCATCTCAGTATTCTCATCTGACCAATGAGCTCAAAGAAATAGCAAATCACTCCAGTATAATTGCTAAGAAAATTGCAAATGAAGTTACAAGTAGCTGCATCCACTGAATGGAATGAACAACAATACCACAAATCAATTCAATTTAACAAGCATTGGTTGAGTATTTTTGTTAACTCTGAACTGTTGGGGATTGTGGAATATAAAAATGTATAAAATCGCTATCTAAAGATGGTTTTAAATTTCACTGTGAAGACAAGACATACAGAGTTTTAAAAGTTCAATGAGATAGACTTCTGGGGCAAAACTGGGAAGCTCCCAAAGCATTTTCTGAAACAATTTTTTTAAATGGGGGGTGGGGAAGCCAAGATGGTGACAGGAGAAGAGCCTCTCCTAGGTGCTCTCTCCAAAATACTTAAAAAATCTTAAAATTATGACTCTAACTAAATTTTTAAGAGACAGAACCCAAAGATTGAGTGAGGCAATTCTCCAGTCCAAGGTAAAACTCCATTCCACAGGATTAGAGGAGCAGCCAGCCAGAATAAAGAAACTTTAGCCTCCCCCAGAACAGCCCCAGAGCACCTGGGAGCCACAGCTCTCAGCTGCAGAAGCAGTCTCCTGACCTGTACCCCAGGGAGCACCGGGCACAACTTGGAGGATAAGCGGGGAGACCTCTGGAGAGTGAGCCCAAGCCCAGGTCCTCAGGGTAGTTGTGGCATTCAGCGTGGTCAGCAGTCCTGGCAGTCAGTGAGCCCAGATCAAGGAAATGGAAGCAGAAGCCCACAATCAGGAGCCTCCAGGCAGCAGAAGCCAACAAGCGGGAGCGTCCAGGCAACTACATCCTAAGTGCTCAGCTCACCAAAGGTAGGGGAGTGGAGGGAGACTTCTGAGGTCTAGCCTCTGTACCTGGAACAGATTCTGGGGCTCTGACCACATTCAGATCCTGGTCACAGTCTAGGCCCTCCCATTAAGAAGGAAACCACCACCCCCCTCAGCCCTGTGGAAGAGGGTGTGCTTGTGGTCATTCACAGACCAGAAGAGCAATCATAGCCTCACATACACTTGTTGAGAGGGTAGTGAGCAAATAATACTCAAAAGCTCAGGAAGCACCCCCAAACCAGGCACAGGCTGGGGAAATGAGTAAACAGAGAAAAAAGAGGAACCAGACCATTGACAAATACTTTGTCTATGATCCTAAGGAGGATCAAAATATTCAATCTGAAGATGAGGAAGTACAAGCTTCTGCATCTAAAGACTCCACAAAAAAGGAAGCTGGGCTCAGGCTATGACAGAGCTCAAAAAAGATTTTGAAAATCAAGTAAGGGAGATAGAAGGAAAAATTAGGAAAAGAAATGAAAGAAATGCAGGAAAACTATGAAAACGAAGTCAACAGCTTAGTCAAGGAAAGCCAAAAAAATGCTGAAAAAAATAACATGTTAAAAACCAGCATAGGTCAAATGGATAAAACAATTCAAAAAGTTATTGAGGAGAAGAAGAATGCTTTAAAAAGCAGAATTGGGGGGCGGCTAGGGTGGCGCAATGGATAAAGCACCGGCAGTGGAGTCAGAAGTACCTGGGTTCAAATCTGGTCTCAGACACTTAATAATTACCTAGCTGTGTGACCTTGGGCAAGCCACTTAACCCCATTTGCCTTGCAAAAAAAAAAAAACCTAAAAAAAAAAGAAAGCTCTCTGGAGAAAACAAATCCTTCAGATATAGAATGGAGCTAAAGAAAGCTAATGACTCTATAAGAAATCAAGATACAATACTTCAACACCAAAAGAATGGAAAAATTAGAAGAAAATGTGAAATATCTCACTGAAAAAACAACTGATCTGGGAAAACAGAATCAGGAAAGATAATTTAAAAATTATTGGGATACCTGAAAGTTGTGATCAGGAAAAGAGCCTTGACCTCATTTTTAAAGAATTCCTATAAGAAAATTGCTCTGATATCCTAGAAGCAGAGGGCAAAATAGAAATTGAGAGAATCCACTGATCTCCCCTGGAAAGAGAACCAAAAAAAAAAAAAACAACCCCCAGGAATATTATAGTCAAATTCCAGAACCCCCAAGTCAAAGAGAAAATATTACAAACAGCCAGAAGGACACAATTCAAATAATGTTAAGGGCTCATAGGGTTGGAATATAATATTCCTGAAGGCAAAAGAGCTCAGAATACAACAAAGAATCAACTACCCAGGAAAAACTGAACATCCTCTTCCAGGGGAAAAGATGGGCTTTCAATGAGACAGGGGAATTTCAAATGTTCCTGTTGAAACGATCAGAGCTGAACAGAAGGTTGACCTTCAAATACAGGACTCAGGTAGAGTATAGAGGGTGGAGGAGAAGGGTAAATTATGAGGGACTTAATGATGATGAACTACATGTATTCCTGCATACAAAAATGCTGATAATGCTCATATGAGCCTCCTCATTTGGTAGAGCAGTAGATGGAGTTTTTATAGATGAAGCACAGGAGAAAACTGAATTTGAAGATATAATAATTGTAAAAATGGAGTCAATGGCTAAAAGGGAAATGTACTGAGAGTAAGAGAAAGGAGAGGTGGAATAGGTTAAGATACTTCATATAAGACTTTTTTTTGCAATGAGCTTTTGCAATGATATGGAAGGGGGGAAGGCGAGGGGGAATGAGGGAACCTTCACTCTTATCAGAAATGGCTCAGAAAGGAAATAGCATACACACTTACTAGGGTATAGACACCTGGAGTAAGGAGGACTGAAGGGGGACAGGGGAAAGAGGGGGGGATGTGGGTGATGGAGGAGAGGGTAGATCATAGGGAAGAATAGTCAGATAAAACACATTATGTTTTTTTACTTTTTGCAAGGTGCTAGGATTGGGTGGCCTGTCCAGGACCATGGGGCCAGGTGCTTGTTGGGTCTCTGGGGTGGTATGTGGGCTTGGGTCCAGGGCCAGTGCTTTGTCCACAGCACCACTAGGCTGCCCCACAGCACATTTTAAAAGAGGGACAGGATGAAGGGAAAGAGACAATATAGTATATGGTAGTGGGGAGGAATGGATGGAGGGAATTACAGTCACTGGCCGCAACTGTGGAAAAGTGTGGAGGTGGTTTCTGTGATGGACTTATGATGAAGAATGCAATCCACCTGAGACAGAACTGATGGTATCAGAACACAGACTGAAACACATGTTTTTCTCTTTCTTTTACTTTATTTCTCATGAGGTTCTATATTTTTGTTGGGGGGTATTATGTTTGCTCTTAAATAAAAACATTTTAGCAATATATAAAATATTGTGGAGTTGGAACAAAAACCAAAGACCTTTAGGATATGATTTCCCTCTCATCACATTCAATATAGATCAATGCATACCATGGAAACAATGTAAAAACTGGGACTGCCTTGGGGGGGGGAGCAAGATTGGGGGAAAGGAATTTGAAACAAATAAATAAATAAATAAAGCCTCCACACTGACCTTAAAGCTACAGATCTCACCCAAAAAATAAAAGAACAAAACAACTTCTTAACTCAAGATATCATGAAGGATCTTCAGTAAAGTTCTATCACTTCTGGTTACAGGGATGTGTAGCCCAGAGTACGTGGGAGAGCAGAAAGGCTAACAGTAGGCTCTTAGTCACAGCACAGCTCAGTTCCAGGCTCAGCAAGCCAGCAAGTAAGGATTCCAGTTCCAGCTAGGAAGCTAAAGTTTGAGCCCTGGAAACAACACTGAAGCAACAGATGGGACAGGGTTGGGAACAAATCACTGCATAGACAAAGCCTTGAAATAAAAGAGGAAATAAACCTCTGTATAGGCAACACCTGGGCTGCCTAGAGATAAGCCAGAATCTGGTCCCAGCACAAAAAGTTTGAGAATATACTCCCTATATCAGGAACAGAGATCAACTATCAAAGTGAGCAAAAAATAAACAGAGCACTAACCATAGAAAGTTACTTTTTTAATAGGTATGATAAAAATGCCATCTCAGAAGAGGAAAGTAATGACAAACTGCCTACATTTGAAGCCTCAAAGAAGTTTATGAATTGGTCTTAAATCTAAAACCTCTTGGAAGAACTCAAAACTTAAAAACAAAAGAAGAGAGGAAGAAAAATGGAGAAAAGAAATGAAAGTCTTTCAGGAGAATTATGGAAACTGATTGAAGAAATCAACTCCTTTAAAAGTAAAAATGACCAACTGGAAAAAGAATCTAAATCATCAAAAAATAAAAACTGACCAGTTGGAAAAGGAATACAACTCATCAAAAAGTAAAATTAACCAACCGGAAAAGAAAACACAAAAGCTAACTGAAGAAAATAAAACTCTAAAAATTAGAATTGAACAAATGGAAACTAATGACTCTATGTGACACCAATATTACAGCAAACAAAAACAAAAGACTGACAAAATAGAAAAAATGTAAAGTACCTTTTAGAAAAAATAAACAACATGAAAAATAGACAAATTATTGGTCTTCTGAAAGCCTCAATAATAAAAGAGACTGGGAAAATATTATATTATATTATATTATATTATATTATATTATATTATATTATATTATATCATATTATATCATATCATATTATATCATATTATATCATATATCATATCATATTATATTTATTATAATGTTTTAGAAAATTAACATGAAAAACTGCCCTAATCTCCTACAAAAAGAAGAAAAAATAGTCCTCGAAAGAATGCATTAATTACCCCCAGAATGGGATTCCAGAAAAAAAAAATCCAAGACATATGTAGCCACATTTCAGAATTCTCAGCTAAAGGAGAAAATACTGCAGAAGATTCAGCATAAAAAAAGAACCAGAGTATGTGGAAAGAGCTAAATTCTAGCTACCCTCACTGCCACCAACAAGTCACTTAAATTTAAATAAGCCCCTTTACCTCTCTGTATCTCAACTCATCTGCCAAATGGGAATAGTGCAAACATGTGAAATAAATGGAATTCTTGGAAAGTTAAATGTACTGTACTACTAAGAGGTTTATTAATAGAGACTAATATAACAAATTAACAAGTACTTACTATGTAACAGGTTTTTGAGAATTTTGAGAATATAATGTTGAGAATGTTGAGATGTTGAAAATATAAAGATAAAAATGAACTAATCACTGACCTCAATAAGTTTACAACCTATCAGAAAAGACAGCACAATATTTATTAGATATACACAAACATCCTGGGTATCTCAAAAGTCTTAATGTGTTTTTTAAATTTAATAATTTATTTTTAATTTTACAATTTTTCCCCTAAACTCACTTCCCTCCCTCCACAAAAGGCAGTCTGTTAGTCTTTACATTGTTTCCATGGTAAACACTGATCTAAGTTGAATGTGATGAGAGAAATCATATCCTTAAGGGGAAAAAAATAAAGTACAAGAGATAGAAAAATTACATAATAAAATGATGGGGTTCTTTTAACTGTTCAAAGTTTAATGTTCAATGTTCTTTCTCTGGATACAGATAGTATTCTCCATTGCAAACAGCCCCAAATTGCACCTGATTGCTGCACTGATAGAATGAGAGAGTCCATTAAGGTTTAATCTGGTTTGAAACTATTTTTAAAAACTTAGCTAAGCCATGTATTTCTCACTATACATGTTGTACACAGATCTTAACTTGCCCATCTTCTTTCAAGACTCAGATCCAATAGTACCTTCTATAGGAGGCCTTTCCCAGTTCCCAAATTTACTAGAACTTCTTTATAAAGTGATCTTTCACCTACTCTATATGTAGTTTCTATGCACCTACATATTTACATGACATGTGAGCTCCTCATTAGCATTACAGCATTTTTTAATTTCTCTGCCATTCTTTAACAATAGGTTTAGTACATAAGTATTTAATAAAGGTTTGTTGACTATGTATTTTTTACTTATCTTATGTGGTTTCCCAATATATACCCAATAAATATAAGCTTACAGAAGACAGCATTCCCAAGGCCTATCAGAGGGCCTGGCACAGATTAGGCACTTGACAAATACTAAATAAACTGAACTGAATTGAATTGATATTAGTACCACTAAACTCTTTCCACAGAGTGCTTTATACCATAAATTTCTTTTAATTCCACATCCAAATAGGTAAGCAGAACAATTGTAACTATCCCTGTCATACTAAAAAAAAACAAAACAAAGAAATTTCATTGTCCAATATTTTATTTATATATGTATATATATAAATATATATATATATACATATATATATATATATATATAAAATTATTGACAGGACATCTAAGTTGGAGTCTTCCATTCCATGTTGCTTAAGCATTAGGAACACATTGCTGGCCATAAGAATTTTCATTACCAAGTAAATAAACATTTCTCTTAAGTAATTTCATTTTTTGCTAACAAGCAAGCCCATCTAGTATAATTCAATCCATTTCAACAAATATTTATCATACTCCTACTAAGGTAATGTGCATAATATGAAAGTACTCTGAAAACTATTAATTGAAATTAAAATGAAATATGATTAATAATGAAGACCTAGTATATTACATATATCCACTTTGTTTTTCCAAAGTGGATGGCTATACCAATCTCCTGAAAGTAACTATCAATCTCATAAAGCAACAAGGCTTTCTGTGTCTTCAAAAAATCATCATATTGTCACCCACCAGCATGCCACCTATACCATCTGAAGGGAATTTGTTTTTTATTCTGACTTTGTCCAGGACCTCCTTCCTAAGTTAATAAAGGTAACTTTGATAAATATGACTTCATATTTTATGATACTGATGATAATCACTGACCAAAATGATCTCTTAGCAGCAATTATATCTTCCATTATTCAAAACATATGTGTGGACTTGGGCAAGCCACTTAACCCAGTGTGCTTTGCAAAAAACCTAAAAAAAAAATATGGACATTAGATAAGAGATTTAGAGCTCTCCAAGTTCAACTACCACATTTTGCAGATGAAGAAACTGCTTCCCAGAGAATGTGATAAGTGATCTGTCCAACTTCATTTCTATAGTAAGTGGCAAAGGTCAGATTTAAATATAGAAAAGACTTCTGATTCTGTATCAAGTGTATTTTATATTTTACCATAAAAAAGTGCCTCCTGGCCAGATTCACAATGATTTTCATAAATAGTTATATTTCACTAATTTAGCTCAGTTGGGGGAAATAGATAAAACTATGTTGTTAAACTTCAAAATAGAAAATACTAATATGGAGAGAAATGGATTCAGCTGTCAGTCTCATAAATATAATGATAATGATAATTTATATTTACATAGTGTTTAGAAGATATATAAATTTTATATAATATTTCTGAGATTTGCAATGTGATTTACAAATATTGTCTCATTTTTACCATTTCTGACAAGTACACAGAGAGATAGGTACTGTTATTATCTCCATTTTACAGATGAGGAATTTAAGGCATTTAAGAGGTTAAATGACTTATTCAAGATCAGTTTGTAAAGTTTCTATCTGGATTTGAACTCAGGTCTTCCTGACTAGATAGATTTATAATTTTACTGCACCAAATAGCAATCCAGGTGCTTTAATACTAAAGAATTGTTTGTAATTACAATTATCCCTTGTTTAAAGATAATGATTAAATTAGTCTCCTTTCCCTTTGGGGAAAAAAAATCCTAGTTTTACTCTTAAATGGGCAAAACTAAGCAGTGAGGTGGCCCCATCAGTGTACAGACCTTTGGAGCTGTACATCTTCAGAAAGATATAAGTTAAAAATCTGGACTTAGACACTTCCTATCTATATGACCTTGAGCAAGTCTGCTTGCCTCATTTTCTTCATCCATAGAATGGGGATAAAAACAGCCTCTCCCTCCCAGGGTTGTTGTGAGGAACAAATGGGATAATATTTGTAAAGCACTTAGCCAACTGCCCATCACACTATTAGCTAGTATCATCACTTGGTTTGGCTTAGCAGATACTCCCCCCTCCCACTCCTTTCTATAAGTAATTAAACTTTCAACCAATCTGTCCAAAATGCCCCAAACTATGAATTATTAGGGTCCAAATTAATTAGTTTTGACTGTGATATGGTACATATATTTAGAGCTAGAAGGGCTCATGCAGATCATTTGGCCCAATCCTCTTCACTTAACCAATGAAGAAACTGAAAACCAAGTAAGTAACAGAGTCAGGGCTAGAATCTAAGTCCTGACTCACATCTAGCACAGCTGCCTCTAGGTCACCTCATCTTGAAGGTTCCATAAAAGCCAGCCACCATGTGGATGACAATCATGTCCTTTATCAGATAATGCCAGGCAACACTTTGAAAACAGAAATGATTGGTTGATAGCTCAGCTTCTACTTGATGGCACAGGATACATAACTGTTTCCTCACACTCTAATGAAAAAAGGTAAGGATTAGAAAGAATAGGCATCCTCTGAAGAGGCAAAACATTCTCCAAGGAAGCTGAAAATTATTTTCTCCAGTAAATTGTATTATTATTATGCTTGGTGCTCTCCATTAGCTCCTGAGTGGAGTCTAACTGGTTATTTGCCTTCTCAACAATTAACAGCTGAATGTGTCTGAAGGGCAGACTTGGCAGAGGTAGAGAAGAGACTATCATTTCAGAAGGAAACTTCAAGGGCTCTAAACTAAAGAGGATTATCAAGTAGGAATTCAATCATAAAAAAAGAAAGCAGAATTGACCAGTGAAGAAAAATGATGCTTATGTGAAGAATTAGATATGCATTTTTGTTGGCCAAAGGGAATTTGTTTTGCTTGACTATACTTAAAGTATAAAGATTCTGTATTTTTCCCCTTCTTTTTTCCTTTCTTTTTTTTAAAGGAGAAAGCAGGTGGAGGGGGAAAATGCTGATAATTGAAAAGATAAAAAAAATTATTAAAAAAGGAAGAAATTGAGCTTATCATTCATGGTTGCTGGACCTACTCTGAGGAAACACAAATTACAGATTAAATGCATTCAATTATTAAATCATTTTTTAAATTTTAAACAATTTCAGAAAAGATTAGAAAAGTTACTTTAAGTGGAAAATTTTAATATGCCAAAGATAAGTGATATCACCTTTCCAGTCTTATTTTGCATTACTTCCTATAGTAGGCATAGTATCACCCTAGGACTTGCTATATAGCCTAAGCTAGCTTCTCCTAGTGCCCCAGCTCAAGGTTAGTTTTTTTCCCTTAGACTAGAGAGTAGTAAAACTCTCCAGAGATTTAATTAGCCCAGGGAATTAACTTCTTCCTGAGTAGATAAATGTGAAACTTGTCTTTAAAACAGCCCCAGCCACCCTTCACCCATTTCAGACAAACATTTCTCTATTCCATTCCCTACCTCTCTCCATAATCTTCCCTCCACCCTGTTGTGCAAGCTCCCAGTTCACTCAACAGCATCCAACTTTGAATCTGGCATCAACCACTCAGAACAGTTATAACCTAATGTGGTCTAAGTGCCACCCCTTTCAATAGCCTCAAGGTTAGAGCAGGGGACTTTGAAAATCTGAGTACCATCTTCCCTCCAGTCCCCTGGTTTTGCAAAGTCAATGCCATCCTCAAAGTCATACTTTCATTCACTCTCACACAGCCTGGCAGTTGCCTCATTTCACTGTTTCTACTTCCTTGTCTCCCTTTACACTTATACATCATTACTCAATAAATACTACAAAATATCCAATATGTGCCAGACACTGCCCTAAGGGCTGGAGATGCAAAGTCCCTGTCCTCAAAGAATTCACCAATTAATGAGGGAAAATGACACATAAAAAGAAGCTGGAAAAGGAAGAGGGCATCTAGGATATAGCATAATGTAGTCCAGCAACTGTTGAGAAACATGAGGTAGTTGCCCTGGATCCCTTCCTTAAATGCAAGATCTGGAAGGAACTCTCCAAAGTTCACCTTCCAACCTCTCCAAACAGAGGAAGAAGTCCCAGAAACAAGGAATAAGAGGAGGTGTGAGTTTTAGAGTTGATGGAATTTTTCAAGAAGATGAGTTTCTGGGAACAATGATAAAGCCCAAGAGTTTGTCAGGTATGAAATAATGAGGTGGCTGAGACAGCAGATAGGAGAACTCACCTGGACTATTTCAATACAATAATCATCATCACCATCACCTATCATAGTGCCTGACATACCATAAGAACCTAATAAATCCTAGTTACCTGCCTTTTTGCCTAATTGGTCTCTCTCTTGTCTAATGCATTTTCCATAGAGATGCTTAAGTAATTTTCCCAAGTCACAGGTCTTACTGAGACTCCAGGATCAAATATGAATCACTCTATTTAGCATTTAAAGCCCTCTACAACCTGCCCACAACCTAGATTTGTAGTTTTATTATACATTATTTCCATTCCTACCCTCTAGGGTCCAGCCAAATTGGCCTCCATACTTAGACAAAAACACAACTAAAATAAACAAATTTGAATAAGAAATTAAGGTATAGTATCATCCAATAGGTATTATATGTTACTTTAAAGCCTATAAAAATCTTCATATCTATCATTCCATTTGATCCTATCCTGAGAAATTGGCACTACATCCATTAAATGCATAAAGAAAGAGGAATGAATTTGTATTGAAAACTTTCTGCTGATTTAAAATCAGAATTGCCTTGCATATGGTGACCCTGGTGACACAGAGAAACAATTAACAACTGTTGTATGTCAATTGTTATGATCTATTGTTACTTATATTTTTTGATTATTGCATTTCATTGATGCATCAATTATTGTAATTCAGTAAAAATGATAAAAAAAAAGAAAGTCATCTGTTTGACTAACTGCATTGATTGAATTAACTGAATAATTATTCATAAACAGTATCTACAAGTTCTCTCCATAACCCAGGCTATACTTAAGAGTTTTTCTAAATTAATGAATCCTATTCAATCACATTACTCTTACATTAGTAATTTCTTCTTACATTAGTTATTTCTTCTTTACCTTATTCTTTTTCAATTTCCATTTTATTTATATGCTTAAAATGTATAATATACATATTTAAGGGGTTTCTATTGAAATTTTTTTTGTTATAGTGTATACCATCAAAAAAGTTTGAAGACAATTTCCTTACACTAGGCTGCCTCTCTTAAAGGGAAATATATTCCTATTAGAGTGCCATTACATTTTCTAGGGTTCCTAGTCTTATTACTGTGATTATTTGCTCTTAAATTTAGGAAAAGAAATAAGAATTCAAACACCAACATTATGTGCTAAATTCAAATTTCTTTTTTTTTTTAGGGTTTGTTTTATTTTGCAAGGCAAATGGGGTTAAGTGGCTTGCCCAAGGCCACACAGCTAGGTAATTATTAAGTGTCTGAAACCAGATTTGAACCCAGGTACTCCTGACTTCTGGGCCAGTGCTTTATCCACTCGCCACCTAGACGCCCTAAATTCAAATTTCTTATAAAAAGATAGGAAAGTAGGTCTGCTTCATTCATGAATTCTTAATTCCTGCCTAGCACAATGACTAGCAAACCTCCACTTAAGTAAGACAACCAGGTGGGAGACCCACACCAATCCATAAAATACACACACACACACACACACACACACACACACAGACACAGACACACACACACAAACACACACACCCTCTTGTCTTCATTTTGAATACTAATTTAAAAATATATTTATTGAAAACTCTGGAACTATTCCACTCTTGTGTGCCTTACTTGATTAGTTTCTGAAAGGATGTGCAAAATGAAACTATGTGATGAACAGATCACTGGATTTAGGGTCAAGGAAACGAGTTCTAATTCCTTCTATGTCTCTTGTTACCATGTCTTCTATGTCTTCTATGCCAAATGATTTGGGGCATTTTGTTTCTCTCTGAATCTAAATTTCTGCATCTGTGGAGGGGAATAATAATATTTCATTCCAATCCAACAAATATTTATTAAACATCCACTAAGTTACAAGGCACTGTGCTAGGTACAAGAATACAAAAGTTGCAAATAGCTTCTATCCTTAAGGAGCTCATATTCAACTGTGGATACAGCAGGCAAAAGTGGCAAGTGACCCAAAGAGCTCACTGAGCTGTTATGTAAACCATAAAATAATAAATGTAAACTATTTTATAACCAGAAAGGTCTGTGCACAAGTCAGCTATTGTTTTTACTGCTGTTGTTATTCATGAGTAGGTCACTCAATAAATTATTTTATCTCAAGTGCTACAACCCAATAAAATGAGTTGATGATATCACAAGTCTATTAATTTAATTAATCTTTTGTAAAACAAAATATCCTTTGGTCAAGGAAGTCAACCCTGAATGTATCTGTTTTGTAATCCAAGGTCATGTTTCTGATGGAAGTTTTTTAAAATTTTATGCACAAATTAATGGCTTCTTGCAAATATCCACCATCAAAAACCCCACTTAGATATCTGAGAGAATCATAGTTAGTTGAGTATCTTTTCTTTCTTTTTTAGGGTTTTTTTTTGCAAGGAAATGGGGTAAAGTGGTTTGCCCAGGTCAGTAATTATTAAGTGTCTGAGGCTGGATTTGAACTCAGGTACTCCTGACTCCAGAGTCCATACTCTATCCACTGCACCACCTAACCACCCTGTATCTTTTCTTTTTAAATTAAGTTGCCCTACATTTTGTCTGTTTTCTCTATCCAACTCCTTGATAAGATCTCTAAGAACAGGGACAATATTCATTCTTTATTATATGCTCTAAGTACCTTGAAAAAGCATCTAATAATTACTGAATGACAGCTAGAGGGAAGAAAATAAAGGCTCTCATATATCTCCTACTAGGAAGGAAGAAAGTAAACTGTAAAAACTACAGAAAAGCTATGTCAAAGCATCTATATGTTTTGGGATAGTCATTTATCAGGAATATAAATAAATTAGAGCAATTAATAAAGACAATAATAGCTCAACTAAGAAAAAAAATCATCCAAAATATAGTTTTGTATCACTTTTCACTGATACTATGCTACAAAGCAAAAATCAACTGAATATTTGTTATTGTGCTTTAAAAAGTAACTTAAACTTACATGAACTGATACAAAGTAAAATGAGCAGAACCAGAATATTTTACATAGTAACATCAATATTGTATAATGATAATGTGAATGACTTTGCTTTTTATCAAAAATACAATGTCCAAGACAATTCTGAAGGAATTATGATGAAAAATTATATCCTTGTCCAAAGAACTGATCGAGTCTGAATGCATATCAAAGCATACTTTTTTTTAAATTTTACTTTTCTTGGGAGGTTTTTTGGTCTGTGTATTCTTTCAAAACATGACTAATATAAAAATATGTCTTGCATGACTGCAGAGCGAATCATCTATATAAAACTATTTACCATCTCAATGAGGGGGTAGAAGAAGGGAGGAATACTCATCTGGATAAAGTGGCAAACTAGAAAGTAGGATCATTGGAGATGGACCCCAAGAAGAGTTGGCAATATACAAAAGAACTATAAGAAAAATCTTAATATCATCAGTAATCATGATTATGCAACAGCAGAAAACTAAACATAAATTGTTCATCATTTGAAAAAAGAGTTAGGGGCGGCTAGGCGGTGTAGTGGATAAAGCACTGGCCCTGGAGTCAGGAGTACCTGGGTTCAAATCAGGTCTCAGACACTTAATAATTACCTAGCTGTGTGGCCTTGGGCAAGCCACTTAACCCTGTTTGCCTTGCAAAAAAACCTTACAAAAAAGAGTTAAAAGAATTATGTAATGGAATATATTCAGGAAAACAGATGACTGTGAAAAGGAGGAATTCAGAGTAACATTTTGTATAGAGATTTGTATGAAGTGATACAAAATGAAATAAGCAAAATAAAAAGAATAATATAGATTATAACTACAACAAAATAAAAGGGGGGTCACTTAAAGGAACTCAATCTTTGAGTAGAAAACCCACTAGACTTGGAATACTGAAGAACTGGGTTCAAATCCTATCTGACACTAGCTGTATGACCAAGAGCAATTCATTATAGTTCTCTAAACTTTAATTTCCATCTGTAAAATAAGAGGGTGAGACTATATGTATCTAAATTCCATTCCACATCTAAATTGATGACCCTATAAGGATCTCTCCAATATGGAAGAGAGGTGGGATCTATCAAGGTATAATGCTGTGTACCTCACAGGATGCAGTCACTATTCCAGATGTTTTTGCTTAACTATTATTTAAAAAATTCATACAAGGGAGGATTCAATGGTTGGGAAGAAAGGACAAAAAGAGGAGAGAGGAGTGTGAGAAAAAGAAAGAGGGAGAAGATGCTTTTCTACAGAAATGATTATAACATAAAGACAAAAGGCATTTAAAAAAAAAGTAGACATTACTTTTTACCTGTCTTGATTATATATTTCCTCCTTATGTGTTCTTATCAATTCTGAAAAATCAAGTTAGATTTCAACAGACCTAAAAACTCATAATGTACCTATATACTGTTATCTAGTCTTTAATGTCAGCAAAAATATTGTTACCAAAATTTACTCTCAGATAAAAAAGAACTGCAACTAATGTGATATACAGAATAGCTAAATATTTTATGAAAAGAGGATTAAAGCTTTTGTTAAGGCTGCAATTATGCACTAGTATTCCATTTAGTGTTCCACTCAGCTTAGTGTTCACTTTAAAGCTCATCAGGAATCCCCTGGGTAGGATTAAAATATTTTATCTCTTATCTATAAATAGATCTTTACATTTGAATCAAAAACTTCCCTACAAAAGTAGGTTTGCTGAACCAAAAGTCAACTAGATTAAGAATTGTATCTGGCCCAATTTTAGCTCCTAATCTTATTAGCTATTAAAAGCCCATTAAAAGAAAGCAACATGCAAATGCAGAAAATGGAATACATTAAAAGTAAGTTTAAAGAACTAAAAACCAAAGAGTATATTACTTGTGATTATAATATACTGAATCTGTGATGTGGATGATAAAACTCAATGAATAGCATTGACTGTTTCTCAATGTTCTATAAAAAATAGTAGAACACAAGCTAAAGAATACAATTTCTCATCACAGATTCCCAGATTGCTAGAGCTGGAAGGGAATTAAAGATCACGAATCTTTCATTTTAATCCAAAACAAAACAATACACTATTAACAGGGGAAATGTTTACTACCAATGCCTGCTCTTGCAAACTCAAGTCATCCAATACTAATATTCAATCAATCAAGGAGTATCAGTTCAGTGCCTACTACGTACCGAAAATGACCAAAAATAAAAAAAAAATGCCATATTTATTTAAATGAATCAAAAGCTCATAAAAATTGCAAGTAAAATAAAAATAATGCTAACACAGCAGCTGACATTTAGATGAAACTTGAAGAATTTAAAAAACGATTTATATCCATTATCTCATTTAAACACCCTCCTTTCCACCCTACTAGTGTACTATGAATATTATGATCCATTTACATATGAGGAAACTAAGGTGCAGAGAGATTTTTTTTTAAAGTTACCCATTGTCATAGGGATGGTAAATGTCAGGGAGCAAGACGGATAAGGGTACACTTGACTCACTGAGTACCCATTATCTTCATGGTGAGTCTGAGTCTATTACCATGTATTTATTTATTCCCACCTCTATGTTCCTGTTGTCCCTCCAAACTGGAATACCTTTCCAGATGCAAATCTTAACTATCCTTACATCAAGTTCTCCTTCTACTCTGAAGTCTTTCCCATAGCCTTCTCAAGGTTAGGAGTTCAAAAACCTCATTAATATGGATTCTCTACAGGTGCAAACTCCAAACTATTTACACATTTTTAATCCTATGCTACTCTTCTCCACGTCCTCCCATATATTGGGTGAATACTCAAATGTCTAGAGGTTTTGATTGGGTCTCTAATGTAACACTTCGGCTCTTCCAAGTCTTTGTCTAATATCTTTTATACCACTATTTTTGCATAATTGATCATTGGTAATATGTCAATAATTCATTTCTCCATGAATGGGGAAATTTTGGGGGGGTCTTCCTCTTATTCCCTTCACAGCACAGCACAATGCTTGGTCAGTCATTCAGTTGACATTTATTAAGAATCTACTATGTACCAGCTAGAGGGAGCTAGGTAATACAATAGATTGAACACTGGGGCCTGGAATCAGGAACATCTGAGTTCAAATCCAGCTCAGGCACCTATTAGCTGTGTGCCCCTGGCAAGATACTTAATCACTATTTGTCTCAGCTCTTCATTTGTAAAATAGGAACATCCTGGATATGGAAATAGCAAACCACTCTAGGACCTCTGGCAAGAAAATTCCATTGACATTGAAAACAACTAAGCAAATAATTTTAATATTTGCAGAACATTATGCTAAATGCTGAAGTTGCAAAGAAAGGCAAAAGACAATCCCTGTTCTCAAGGAGCTTATGGTCTAATGTCTTAGTAAAAGTTTATCAATCAACTAAGACATATACAAGTAAATTAATACATCACAGGGGTTGGTAGGATATCATGAATCCATCTGATGATCCCCACAAATTGTCATCTTAATAAGGATAAGGATTGTGGTTTCTCCAAATTCTGTAAAAAAAATTTATCAAGGGTCTAACACAATTATGTGCACAAAAAATATTCAATTCATCAATGATGTGACTCTGCAATATCCTTTATTCTTCTGATGTTGCTTGCTCTTCTAATCCAGGAAAAATTTTAATGACTCAGAAACTCTAGGATAGGAAAAAATGGAAGGCATTTATTTTCTCAACAGCCCTGGTATTGGCATTTTCAAGTATTGCACATGCGACCTTGTTGGAACAATTCCTTTCTTAAGGAAGAAATATGGCTCCTCTAGATTTCAAGTTTACAGCAGTGCTCCACATTTAGAATGCTTTCCAACTCTACAAAGGCTATTGAAAACCCAGTTAATATCCCTTCTAGAAGCCATTAAACTAGTAAAACAATGTTTCTTTACAATGATAGCTTTGAAATAAGCCTAAAGTAATAATTCACTGAGCTTGCCATGAAACATTAGACCTTTGAAATGCAGGAGACTTCTCAGCAAAAATAATAGAAAACAAGCATATTTTTCTGTAAAAAAAATACAACAGCACTTCAGTGAATTACAATTTGTTACATAGTATAACAAAGATTTTTTTGTCAGAAACTATAAAATATTGTTTATCTATGAAGATTCTAAAATTCATATTTTAGGGGGGGTTTCCCTAATGTAAAAACCTAAATATATGTAAAGATGAAGTTGAAATCCCTCCATCCTATTTAGTTCCCCTACATTTATCAGGTGAGAACACATCTTGATCAAAAGTATAAACAAGGCCTAAACACTTCTTATTCAATGAATCCATGAAAGACTACTCCAAGAAAAGTCTTTGGGTGAATTAGAGTAATAATGACAGGGGGCAGCTAGGTGGTGCAGTGGCTAGAGCAACTGCCCTGGAGTCAGGAGTACCTGAGTTCAAATCCGGCCTCAAACACTTAATAATTACCTATCTGTGTGGCCTTGGACAAGTCACTTAACCCAATTTGCCTTGCAAAAAAAAAAGTAGTAATGACAGGAAGAGTGTTCTATTAACTTTGTGATGCCCTATGGATCATTTTTAAATTGTAAAGTCAGAATAGGCTCAAGCAATTCCAACAGAAGGGAGGAGAGGATATTAGCCAAATCTCTGAGAAGGAAGCAAAAGTAGAGTCTGTAGGGGTAGGAGGACAGAGCTCTTGACAAGAGGAGAACATCATGTACCTACCTGGCTGTGGGTTTCCCACTGACATCCTAGCAACATCTTCAAATCAGCTGATGGGAGTCAAGGATAAACTAGATATAAATTCACAACTCTACTAAAAGCCCAGAAGATAAAGTTCACCAAAGTTAGAAGGAATAGCAGTAGGAATTCCAGCATGAGAAAAGTACAATCTGTCAGCTATGTCTATTCTAAATATGGTCTCTATGTTACAACCCACTTTCTCCTAGACTCTGTATTTATTGGTGGAAGAATGTGTCACAGATATTTGGAGGGGATATTTATATGAACAATATACTTAATAAACACCCCCATCTAAAAGCTGATTAAAAACTAGTATCAATTCATAATCAAAATGATAAGCATGCCGGTGGAGACTCATGAGCCACAGAGAAATAAAAAAGTTCTCATAACTCCTCAAGCCTACTCCTAGAACCTGAACAAGATATAATAGATACAACCTGAGAACGTGACTCATCAATGTGAAAAAGTATTGTGACAGTCATTCCAGATCATGTGCTACCCATAGATATTAAAATATTAACCTCAAAACTCAAGGTTCTTACTAAAGGAGGGAAATTTTTTTTATTAAAGATATTATTTTGAGTTTTACAATTTTCCCCCCAATCTTACTTCCCTCCCCTCCCCCCACGGAAAGCAATCTGTCATCTTTTACTTTGTTTCCATGTTGTACATTGATCCAAATTGAGTGTGATGAGAGAGAAATCATATCCTGAAGGAAGACACAAGAAGTCTAAATGGTAAAAAGATCAGACAATAAGATAATCTGGTTTTTTTCCCCTAAATTAAAGGGAATAGTCCTTGAACTTTGTTCAAACTCCACAGCTCCTTATCTGGATACAGATGGCACTCTCCTTTGCAGACAGCCCAAAATTGTTCCAGATTGTTGCACTGATGGAATGAGCAAGTCCTTCAGGGTTGAACATCACCCCCATGTTGCTGTTAGGGTATACAGTGTTTTTCTGGTTCTGCTCATCTCATAAAGGAGGGAAATTCTTATTAGAAAAGTCCAGACGAGGGCTCTAATAATAAATAGTCAAACAATAGGCAGAAAGGAAGTTCCAATTATATTGGTTTAGATTTAAGTCCTCAAAACTATTGTTTTAACCAAACAATCAATAAGCATTTATTAAGCACCTACTATATACTAAACAGTGTACTACATTCTGGGTATACAAAGACAAAAATCAACCACAGAGTACATGGCTGGAGTAATTTATAATAATGTTGAAATGCCAGCTTGTGAATCATTTTGAAAGCCAAAAAGAACAATTTCTATTGGCTCCTAGAAGAAATAAGTATCCACTGGTATTTATTGAACAGAGTGGATGACAAGGTCCATTCAAGACTCTATGTAAAAGCCTGAACGATGACTGGAAAACTATAAAATGTTGATGGAACAGAGTACTCTAGAAAAAGACATTGGCACCCTTTCGGAAGTGTCACACATACTCACCTAAATTTTAAATGTGACAAGCCAATAACACATTTTAACTTGAGAATAACATACTATTGAGAGGGTTGGGGTGAAAGGTACTTTAAAGTTACACAATCTTATTTACACCAAGAAAATGGAAAAATAAAACAAGTAGTTTCTATGTACTCTTATAAACTGACTGCTGGTTGTACTTTGTTCTTGAAGGGAACCAATGAGTTATGTCTTGACTTGCAAGTGAAATGAATTTAAGAGAGGCAGAGCTGTGCAAAATCATCATCTCATTTTTTCCTCCAGGGTCATCTGAGTCCAGTGACATGACATACATCTGAATGACTGGAGATGATCCCCAGATGCAATGGGACAACTTGGCCTTATTAAGTTAAGGTTTTTTCCAGGTCTGAACTTGTTTGAGGTCACACCCATTCAGTGACTTAAGGATAGGTTAGAAATGAGGCAAATAATAATAATGACTTAGTCTACTCAAAAAAAAAAAATCAAACTTAGAGGGAAAAACTCTCATGTTTTCTAGCCAGGTCAGAATTCACTCTGAACCAAAAAACAAAAAACAAACAAACAATGACCAAGTGAGGCTTAAACTGGAATTATTGGCCCATCAGAACATGGTCAAGCAGCTCCATTTGAATCCAAAGGGATTTATGAAGGTCTGGTTTTCTAGTGCTTTATTTCAAGAAAATATAAATGAAACTACCTGGTACAAGAGTCAATTGTCCCAATTCAAAAAGAAAAGATAGAATAAATAAGTAGGCAAGAGGGGGGGAGGGAATCTAGCCCATAAACCCCAAGATACCTAACAAGGTTTCAGAGATCAAAATTTATATTCCTTAGATAGAGCACCCACATGTAAAATATGATTCCCTATGTGGACAGAGAGAGAGGAGGGAAGGAAAGAAGAGGGGGAAAAAAAGAATGAAAAAACAAAGGATGGAACAAAGAAACAAAGGAAGGAGCATTGCCCAACTGGAACTGTCCAATTAGATCCCCAGTGGAGCAGCTACCACATATTGTTGTTTGCCCTTCAGGACTAATAATGACCACAGGAGGGTGATGTTGACAAGGATATCCAATAAATAAGTCTCTCCCCAATATTCATATCTACACGGAGAGTCTTTCCTGGGTCCTTGCTAGATCCAGGAATTCTAGCCATAACTCAATTATTGGTTCTGCTGTCTCTGCTTTTGCCCAAGGCCTTTTTGTCTTCTGGTTGCCCTTCAGTACTCACTGCCTAAGGCCATTCTTGCCCTTTTACCTTTTATGTGAGGATAGGGGTCTGGTCTACCTAGAGAATTACCTACTATCAGCACTTTGATATCCAAAAGCTCTCCTTAACAAGCATGTTTATAACTTAATTATAAGTTCTGTCCCTTCATGGCACCAACTTCTGATATCCAGACCTACTTAAAACATAATTATGTATTTGAGATCACATTTTTTCTCTCCTTTCTTCTCTCCCTATATAAATGAGAATCTGTCAGATCCCTCTTTGATAAAGTATCTCTCAACTATCAGTCCACTGTGCCATCATAGGGCCCAATAAAATACCTGGGAGAGAGCATTTGTCTTGTGAATTCTTTCTCAAATTTCCTAGGCTGAACCCCAACAGTTTAGGGTATGAATCCTAAGAATGTTCTGGTTTACAAGTGAATTGGATTTAAATGAGTGAGAGCTGTGCAAAGTCATCGATCTCATTCTCTCCTATCACAACCAACACAATAAAAACAAGCCATAAAGCCACTATAGGTTCCCGACTATGAACCATCTACTTTCAGGGTTATTCATACCCCAAGTGAGTCTTTATTCTTCCTTAGAAGACCTCACAGAGGAGTCTTGGGATAATTATTTAAGAAGAGTAAAGGAGGTTATCCAAAATAGTGTAGCATTCTCTTGCTGGTTATCCAGTTCCCAATTGTTCCTAATTCATTAAGTGTTACTATGGACCAAATGAAAACACAAAAGCAAAATGATTGTTGCCCTTCAAGGAGCTTACATTCTATCACAGAGTTCATCCAATTCAGTCTTTACCAGAATAAGACTTTATCAATCACAAGTGCAATAAGTTGATATTCATCAAGACTCTTATTTGAGGAGGAATCTCCTCTCTTTTGAAGCAGCCTATTCAGTTTCTGAATAACTTGATGAAATTATTGCTCAGATGGAATTTAAATCTGTCCTCCTATAAATTCCATCATTGCTACATTTCTGCCTTTGGTAACAGGTAGAAGAAATCTAATCTCTCTTCAATAGTGAATCACTTTAAATACTTGAAGATAGTCTTCATGCCCCTCCCCATAAGTCTTCTATTCTACAGATGAAGTCCCAATTCATTCAACTAATCTTCATATGTTCTGAAGCATGGGATAATGGGAAGAGCACTGAACTGGATCTTGAGCCAAGGGAAGTAGGCTTGAATTTGGTTTCAGATACTTATCTATATAACCTTGGATCAATCGGTTACCCTCTCTGGGACTGTTTCCTTTCTGTAAAAAATAGAGATTGAATCAGATGACCTCTTAAGGTCCTTACAGATCTCAGCCTATTAGCCTAGATTCCCCCGTATGATCTCTAACTTATCAATGGCCCTCCTAAATACGCATAACTAAACACCCTCCATATGTGGTAGTCTGCCCAAGCAAGGTACAATGGGACAACCACATCCCTAGTCCTAGACACTATGTTTCTCATAAAAATGCTTACTGCCTTCCCCACACACATGCAAACTACCATTGACTATGGAAATAATAGCACCTTCTTTCCTACTATTGTGAGGACAGAATGAGATAATATTTGTAAAAATACTTTACAAAACTTGAAGCATTCTATAAATACTAGCTACTATTATTACCAAATAGCACTCACCATTTTATATGTGTATCTATACATATATAAATAATTAGAAATATATTTATACACACAGGAATATAAATACATTCATAAACATATTTTGAAATATACACATATTTTCTTTACCCTGATAGAATGTAAGCTTCTCAGGGGCAAGAAATTTTTAATTTATTTTTATAACTCTAGAACTTCAAACTGTATCGAGCTCATGAAGCAATTAAAAATGTTTATTAACTGATTAATAATATAAGATTGCATTGGCTACCCCACTGTGACTCATATTACATCCACTAAATAGTCCAAGCCATTCGTTCTCTACCTTTACCAAGTGACATTGATTTTCTGAACCTAAATATAAGACTCTATTAAATTTTATCTTATTAGAGTCAGTCCAACATCCTGATCTATCAAGATTTTTTTGGCATCCTGAGACTGTCATTCAACCTTTTAACTTTCTCTTCAGCTTTGAGTCATTTACAAATTTGATAATTATGTTGCCTATGGCTTTATTAAAGACCATAAAAAATGTTAAATAGCACAAAGCTATTTACAGAGCACCTGTGGCTCCTAGGGACTTATTTACAAAATGACTTTGAATTATTAATCACTTTTCTTGAATCTGTTCATTCCCCCAGTTCCAAATCTATATCTCCTGCTGCCCAGCTCACATAGTTTTCAACTCTTTCACAAAAAAAGAATTAAAGACTTTATTAAATCTTGCTAAAATCTATATAAACTATATCTACAACATAGCCCCAATCTACCATTCACAAATCTTGCTAAAATCTATAAGTTATAACACTGCCCCAATCTACCATTCAATTAACCCTAAGGGAAAAAAATCTTTAAAAAATGATATGAGATCAATTCTTAAGTATATCTTCTTGACTTTTTTGTTATCACAACTTCCTAGGCAGCTGGTAGTGCAGTGGATAGAGGACTGGGTCATGAACTCATTTGAATGAGTTCAAATATACTTAATAGCTATGTTACCTTGAGCAAGTCACTTACCTTATTTGTCTCAGTTTCCTCATTTGAAAAATGAACTGAAGAATATGGTCTAAGACATGTAATAACTATAAGATCATAAGCAAATTACTTAATCCCTGCCTCAGTTTCCTCAATTGTAAAATGTAATTACAAATAATAATAATAATACTAGTGCCTGCCTAGCAGAGTTGTTGTAAGGTATAATTAAGATATTTGTAAAAGTGCTTACTTGGCATAGAGTAGAAACTATTTAAATATTATTCTCTTATTCTCTTTCCTTTCCTAGATGTTTACTAACCACCCTTTATCAACAAGCTTTTGAATTGTTGGTATTAAAGGTATTGAAGCCAGACTCATTAACCTATAATTTGCAACTTCCATTTCCTTCCTTTTTTTTCTGAAAATCAGGAAAGCTTTTTTTTTTGTTTTCTGACACTTCCCCATGATCTTTCAAGATCATTAATTATGGCTCAACAATCATATCTGCCAATTTTTTTGGTGATGCAGGTTTATCTAGGAATACAAATAAGCTATCCTTATGATACTATCCTTTCAATGTACAGTCATGCAATATCTCTACTCACCCTCAACCAGTCTATCATCTCCAATCCCTCTCCACCAGAAAAAGACTCTGACCTTAGAACCACTCAGGGGCTTGATAGGCAATCTTATCTTACCTGATTCCAGCTTACATAGCATTTTCTGGCTATCTTCACCAACCCAGCTTCCTTTTATATATTTCCTCCTCCATTAGAATATTGGCTCTGCAAACCACAGTGCTCCTTACCAGGGTGCTGGCACTATTAATATAAGCACTCTACTGTCCATCCCTCTACCTTATGAAACTTTCTTTTTATATAGTTACTTTACCATGAATAGGGATTTTTCCATTCCTTGCATCATATCTCTAGTAGCTAAAACATAATAGGTACTTAAAAATTATCTATTGACTAATTGAACACATATCTTTTTCTCTTCATATTAGTAAAGAGTAGTACAGTATAATTTTTAAGAAAAATGGATTTGCAGTTAGAAAGCCATGTTTAAATTCAAAAATCTGTGATTTGAATGAATGAATGAATGAATGAATGAATGAATGAAAGGGACTTATTAAGCACTTAACTCTGTGCAGAGTACAGTCCTAAACACTGGCCATTCAAACAGAAAAGCCAAAAAATCCTATTCTCAAGGAGTTTATAGTCTAATGAGAGATATGATACATAGGGGTTCTCAACAGCATGTCAGATGGAAAGAGCCATCTTTGAGATGCAGTAGCAAAGTAGATGGTAATATACCTTCTCTCATGTTCTTTCCATTGACCAAAAAAGTGATATTTCTTACTGATATTGATATATTTGTTGATGTCAAGGTCTCAGGTATCAAGAACCTGAGACTTGATGCCACCAGGAATGATTTCTTGGATGATGGCTTGTGGTGTTGGACAATAGTCTGAAAGGGAGGGAGCACCTATCTTTCCCAGGATTATTGGACTCAAGGTCATGGGCTGTGTTTTGGGATATGAAAATGGTAGGATTTATTTTGCATGTGTGTATGTGCAAATATAATTTTTATTTCCTGATTTTATATTTATATGTATATACATATTTTGTTTGCCTTGATAGGGATGTAAACTTCTGAAAGCAGGGCAAGGAATGTTTCATTTTTTTTTAACTTTCCTGGTACTTTCTTGCTACCTCAGAGTATCATTTTATACTTTTATTCCTCAGTTTCCTCATTTGTACAGATTTGAACTAGATGATCTCTACAATCCATACCAACTCTAAACCCTGTTATTCGATAAGATTCTGAATTATCTCTAAATTGAAGAGAGTCAGTGTAAACAAACACCCATAAAAGCTACATTGCTTCACTTTTTTTCAAATATTCTGGTTGAGCATTGCCCCTGGCATAAACACTCTCCTGGTTCAACACTTTTTTCCCCTCCCTCCCATGCAATTAAATTGTGCTGCCTTCCCTGTTGTGCTAAGATTGCAGCTGTTCACATGAGCACCACCAATAAAATGGTTTCAAATAATTCCTGGGAATGCAATGCAATTTAACTAATGTCCAAGAGAAAGGGCACATAGAGTTACACAATCAAGTATTGTAATCTTAGCAACAGCTACAGAAAGTCTCATAAAATGAAGAACAGGAGGAACCACCTAAGATATTTTTAGAATAATCTTTTTTTCCATACTTTTCTTTTAGTTTGCTTGCTTGTTGTTTATTTATTCTAGTTTTTTTTGAAAATAGTATTTTATTTTTTCCAATTACATGTTTTCAACATTTTTATTAAGATTTTGAGTTCCATATATTTTCCCTTCCTCCATTCCCTACCCACCTCCCCAAGATGGCAAGTAATCAATACAGGTTACACATGTGCAATCATGGAGACATGTCCACTTTAGTCATGTTTTGAAAAAAGAAACAGAACAAAAGAGGAAAAGTCATCAAAAAAGTGAAAATAATATCTGTATTCAGATTCCATAGTTCTTTCTTTGGATATGGATAGCATCTTCAGTCATGAGTCTTTTGGAATTCTCTTGAATCATTTTATTGCTAAGAAGAGTTAAGTTGATCATAGAATAGTGTTATTGTTACTGTGTAAAAAATGTTTCCCTAGTTCTCAGGAGGGATGGGAATTCATGGAAGCCTAGAAGGATTTGCATGAACTGATGCTGAGCGAGATGAACAAAACCAGAAAAACACTGTATACCCTCACAGCAACATGGGGGTGATGTTCAACCTTGATGGACTCGCTCATTCCATCAGTGCAGCAATCAGGGACAATTGTGGGCTATCTGTGATGGAGAAAAACCATCTGTATAAAGAATTGTGGAGTTTGAACAAAGACCAAAGACTATTACCTTTAATTTAGGGGGGAAAAAAACTGTTATCTTATTATGTAATTTTGCTATCTCTTATACTTTATTTTTCTTCCTTAAGGATATGATTTTGTTGTACATATAAGTCCTTTTCCCTTTTTTATGATCTCTTTGGGATACAGACCTAGTAGTGGCATTACTAAATCAAAGGGTAAGCAGATTTGATTGTCCTTTGGGCATAGTTCCAAATTGCTCTCCAGAATGGTTAGATCAGTTCACAATTCCACCAACACTGCATTAGTGTCCCAATTTTCCCACATCTTCTCCAATATTTATCATTTTCCTTTTCTGTCATATTAGTCATTCTGATAGGTGTGAGTTGCACCTCAGACTTAGTAATTTGCATTTCTCTAGAAAGTTGTAATTAAGAGCACTTTTTTTATATGACTATTGATAGCTTTGATTTCTTCATCTAAAAACTGCCTGTTCATTCCTTTCACCACTTATCAATTGGAAAAAAGACTTGTGGTTTTATAAATTTCACTCAGGTCTCTACATATTTAAGAAATGAAACCTTTATCAGAAATGCTTGCTGCAAAAATCTTCCTGCTTTCCTGCTAATCAAGGTTGCAAATCCATTTTGCATTTCACTCTTGTTTGGTCATAAAGTCTTCTTTTCTCCACAGATATGATAGGTAAACTATTTCCTGCTCTCCTAAGTGCTTTAGTTATCTCCATAATGTCTAAGTCATGTATGCACTTTGACCTTACCTTGCTATTTGGTGTGAGAAGCTGGTCTATTCCTAGTTTCTGTAGTCATACTATTTACAGTTTTCTCATTAATTTTATCACATAGTAAAACCCTATCCCAGAGTCTTTGCGTTTAATCAAACAAGAGATTATTATAATCATTCACTACTGTGCCTTATTTATTTATCTATTTATTTATTATTTTTTATTGTTTTTTTTTTTTTTAGATTTTTGCAAGGCAAATAGGGTTAAGTGGCTTGCCCAAGGCCACACAGCTAGGTAATTATTAAGTGTCTGAAACCAGATTTGAACCCAGGTACTCCTGACTTCAGGGCTGGTGCTTTATCCACTGAGCCACCTAGCCACCCCTGTGTCTTATATATTTATTCCAGTGATCCACAGCTCTATTTATTAACCAGTATCTAATAGTTTTATTGATTTCTACTTTATAATATAGTTTTAGAAGTGGTAATGTTTTAGGGGAGGCTAGGTGGCGCAAGTGGATAAGCACCGGCCCAGGAGTCAGGAGTACCTGAATTCAAATCTGGTCTCAGACACTTAATAATTACCTAGCTGTGTGGCCTTGGGCAAGCCACTTAACCCCATTTGTCTGGCAAAAAAAAAAAAGCTAAAAAAAAAAAACTGGTAATGTTGGACCACATTCATTTGCATTTTTTCTATTAGTTTCCTTGATAATTTTGACCAAATGAATTTAGTTATCTTTTTCTAAAGCTATAAAATAATTTTTGGTAATTTGTTTGGCATGGCACTGAAAAAGTAAATTAATTTGGGTATTATCATTTTTATTATATCAGCTCAGCCTACCCATGAGCAATTGATATTTTTCCAATTGTTTAGATCTGACTTTATTTGTGTGAAAAGTTTTATGATTGTGTTCATATAATTCTTGGGTTTGCCTTAGTAAGTAGATTTCCAAATATTTTATATTATCTACAGTTATTTTAAATGAAAGTTCTCTTTTCTTGCTGATGAGCTTTCTTGGTAATATGCAGAAATGCTGATGATTTATGTGTTTATTTTATATCCTGCAACTTTGCTGAAGTTTTAGTATTTCAAGAAGCTTTTTAATTGTTTCTTCAGAATTCTCTTATTATGCCATCATATCTGCAAAGATCAATAGTTTTGTTTCCCCTTTGTCTATTCTAATTCATTCAATTTCTTTTTCTCCTCTTACTACTAAAATTAAAAAGTTTAATTCAATAATGAATAATAGTGGTGACAGTAGACATCCTTGTTTCACCCCAGATCTTATTAAGAAGGCTTCTAATATTCCTAATACAGATAATGATTGCTGGTGGTTTTAGATAGATATCACTTATCATTTTAAGGAAAACTCCATTTATTCTTATGCTCTCTATTGTTTTTTATATAGGAATAGGTTATATATTTTTGTCAAAAGCTTTTTCTGCAGCTACTGAGATAATCAGATAATTTCTGTTAGTTTTGTCATTGATACTCAATGTTGAGAGTTTTCCTAATATTGAACCAATTCTACATTCCTGGTATAAATACCACATGTTTAGCATATTATCCTCAAGATAAATTGCTGTAATCTTTTTGTTAATAACTTATTTAAATTTTTTGTATCATTATTCATTGGGAAAATTGACTTATAATTTGCTTTCTGTTTTGGCTCTTCAGCACCATATTTTTGTCATAAAAGGTATTTGGTAGGACTCCACTCATTTTTCTAAATAGTTTAGATGATATTGGAATTAATTGTTCTTTAAATATTTGGTAGAATTCACTTGTAAATCCATTTGGCCTGGAGATATTTTCTTAGGAAGTTCATTGATAGCTTGTTTGCTTGCTTTTCCTAAAATATGGTTATTATATCTTTTATTTCCTCTCCTGTTAATCTGGGCAATTTATATTTTTGTAAATATTCATCTATGTTACTTATATTTTCATATTTGTTGGTATACAATTGAGTACAATAGCTCCTAATTATTGCTTTAATTTACTCTTCAATGATGGTAAATTCAGTCTTTCTTTTTTGATACTGGTAATTAGGTTTTTGTCTTTCTTATTTTTTAAATCAATTTAACCAAGCTTTGTCTATAATTAGTTTTTTTGTTTTGTTTTTTTGTTTTTAGTTTTTTGCAAGGCAAATGTGGCCAAGTGGCTTGTCCAAGGCCACACAGCTAAGCAATCACTAAGTGTCTTGACATCGGATTTGAACCCAGGTACTCCTGAATCCAGAGCCAGTGCTTTATTCCACTGTACCACCCAGCTGTCCTATAATTAGTTTTCTTTTAATAAAATCAACCCTTACTCTTATTTATGAGTTTTCTTACTTTCAATTTTATTAATCTCTCCTTTGAGTTTCAGAATTTCTACTTTGATTTTGAATCAGGGATTTTTAATTTGTTCTTTTTCAAAGTTTTTTAAATTTCATATTCATCTCATTAATCTGCTATTTATTTTATTCATGTAAGCTTTTAGAGATATAAAATTTCCCCTAAATAAAACTTTGGTTGTATTCTGTAAATTCTGGTTTGTTGTCTCATTATTGTCATTCTCTTTGATGAAGTGATTGATTATTTCTATTATTTGTTGTTGATGCATTTATTCTTTTGGAATAGAATTTAATTTCAAATTAATTTTTAACCCATCTTTACATGACCCTTCATTATATGTAATTTTCATTGCATTGTGATCAAAAAAGGATACAACTTGGGTTCAAATCCAGTCTCAGACACTTAATAATTACCTAGCTGTGTGGCCTTGGGCAAGCCACTTAACCCCTGGTTGCCTTGCAAAAAAAAAAAAAAAAAAAGGATGCATTTAATATTTCTGCCTTTCTATATTTGGTAATGAGGTTTTTAACTGCCTTAATACATTTTTTTTGCATAGATGTCATGTACCACAGAGAAGAAGGTATATTCCTTTTTATGCCCATTCAATTTTTTTCCAGAGGTCTATCAAATATAATGTTTCAAAACTTCTATTCACTTCCTTAACTTCTTTCCTTTTTAATTAGAAGTTAGATGTATCTAGTTCTGAGAGAGGAAGGATGGGATCCCCCACTAGTATAGGTTTGCTGTTTATTTCTTCTTGTAACTCACTTAACTCCTGTAAGAATTTGGATGCTATATCATTTAACATATTTTTGTTTAGTATTAATATTACTTCATTGTCTATGGCATCTTTTAGCAAGATTTACCTTCCTTTCTTGTCTTTTTTAATTAGACCTAATTTTACTTTTGCTTTGTTTGAGATAAGGATTTCAATCTTTTTTTTAACTTTATTTGAAGCATAAAATATTTTGCTCCAGACTTTTACCTCTACTTCAAGTGTTTCTTGTAAACAACATAATGTAGGATTCTGGTTTTTAATTGATGTTGCTAACCACTTCTGTTTTATGGGAGAGTTCATCCTTTACACATTCACAGTTATGATTACTGTGTGTTTATTTCCCTTGATCCTAGTTTTCCTCTATGTAAACACAATACTGTTAATACTTTTCTCTCCTTTCACCATGTCCCCTCTCACCATGTTTTGTTCTTGACTGCCATCTGCCTTTATCCTCTATCACCTCCCCTCTTTTTCTTTTCCCCTTCCCTTCTTACTTCTATATAAAGTGAGATAGATTTCTTTACGTGAGTGTGTATGTTATTCCCTCTTTGAGCCAAATCTAATGAGAGTATGGTTCAAACAAAACTCACACTCCTCCCTTCTTTTGTCCTACTGTAATAGCTTTTCTAATGCCTCTTCCTCTGATATAATTTACCCCATTCTGCCTCCCCATTTCCTCTTTTACAGTACAATCTTTCTTTTTCACATTTTTTAAATTATCACATCAAAGTCAATTTATGCCCATATCTTTTGTCTTAACTATACTCATTCCAACTTTCCTAAAAAATATACAGTTCTTAAGAGTTACAGTTATCATCTTAGCATATAAAGCTGTTAACCAATTTAATCTTATTGAATATTATGCTCTTGTTGTTTCTTTCCTTTCCATTTACCTTTTTATACTTCTCTTGAATCTTATATTCAAACATTGAATTTTCTGTTCAGATCTAATTTTTTCATCAGGAAATTTTGAAAGTCCCTCATTTCATTGAATATCCATTGTTCCATGAAAGAATATGCTCAATTTTGCTCAACAGGTGATTCTTGTTTATAATCCAAACTCCCTTTGTCTTCCAGAATATCATATTCTAAAACCTCTAATCACTTAATGTAGAAGCTGCTACAGAAGAAGAATTCTGTAAGCCTGATTTTGACTCCTTGATATTTGAATTTCTTTTTGGCAACGTGAAGTTTTTTCTCCTTGATCTTATAGTTCTGGACTTTGATCACAACATTCTTTGGAGATTTCATTTTGGATTCTCTTTCAGTAGGTGATTGGTGGATTGTTTCAATGACAATTTTACCCTCTGGTTCCAGGATATGAGGACAATTTTCCTTGATAAATTCTTCATTAAATTCTTTTTTTTAATTTTTACAATTTTTCCCCCCCTAATCTTGCTTCCCTCCCCCCACCTCCCACGGAAGGCAATCTGTTAGTCTTTACATTGTTTCCATGGTATACATCGATCTAAAGTTGAATGTGATGAGAGAAATCATATCCGTAAGGAAGAAAAATAAAGTATTGTGCCTGATTGTTGCACTAATAGAATGAGCAAGTCCATCAAGGTTGGTCATCATCCCCATGTTGCTGCTAGGATGCACAATGTTCCTCTGGTTCTGCTCATCTCACTCAGCATCAGTCCATGCAAATCTTTCTGGGTTTCCCTGCCCCCTCCTGGTTTCTGATAGAACAATAGTGTTCCATCACATACATACACTACATTTTGTTAAGGCAATTCCCCAATTGAAGGACATTTACTTAATTTCCAATTCTTTGCCACCACAAACAGAGTTACTATGAATATTTTTGTACAAGTGACTTTTTTTATATATTTCAAAAATACTCTTGTTTAAGAGCAAACATAATACCCTCTCCCCCCAAAAAATATAGACTCTCGTGAGAAATAAAGGAAAGAGAGAACAAAATGTTTTTCAGTCTGTGTTCTGATAGTATCAGCTCTGTCTCAGGTGGATCACATTCTTTATGATAACTTTACTTCCATATTTTTCCACTGTTACTGTTGCTGATTGCAATTCCCTCCATCCATTCATTCCTCCTCACTACCATATATTATATTTTCTCTCTCCTTTCACTCTGTCCCTCTTCTGAAATGTGTTGTAGAGTAGCTGAGTGGCACAGCAGACTGATCACTGGCCCTGGGGCCAAGAGGCCCCAAGCCCACATATCACCCCTGAGACCCAGCAACCACCCAGCCCCGTGGTCCCGGATAGACCACTCAATCCCAGCCTCTTGCAAGAAGTATAAAAGAAAACATGTTATATCTGACTATTCTCTACTATGATCTACCCTCTCCTCTATCACCCACATCCCCCCCCCCTTAATCCTTTCCTCCTTCTCTCCTTTTTACTCTAGATGTCTATGCCCTATTGAGTGTGTATGCTGTTTCCTCTCTGAGCCATTCTGATGAGAGTGAAAGCTCCCTCATTCCCCCTCACCTTCCCCTCTCTCATATCATTGCAAAAGTTCATTGTAAAAAAATTTTATATATATATATATATATGTATATATATATATACATATATATATATATTACAATATAAATATATTACAAAATATCTTGGCCTATTCCACCTCTCCTTTCTCTTACTCCCAGTGCATTTCCCTTTTAGTCACTGACTCCATTTTTACAATATATTATACCTTCAAATTCAGCTCTTTCCTGTGTCTTGTCTACGTACGCTCCTTCTAATTGGTCTAATAAATGAGAAGGTTCATATAAATATTATCTGTATCATCTTCCCATGCAGGAATACACACAGTTCATCATCATTAAATCCCTCATAATTTACCTTCTCATCCTCCCTCTCTATGCTTCACCTGAGTCCTGTTCTTGAAGATCAGTCTTTCTGTTCAGCTCTGGTCGTTTCAACAGACATATCTGAAATTCCCCCATCTCACTGAAAGTCCATCTTTTTCCCCTGGAAGAGGATGTTTAGTTTTGCTGGGTAGTTGATTCTTGGTTGCATTCCAAGCTCCTTTGCCTCCCAGAATATTATGTTCCAAGTCCTGTGTGATCCTGTGTGATCTTGACTGTAATTCCACAATATTTGAATTGTTTCCTTCTGGTTGCTTGTAATATTTTCTCTTTGACTTGGGAGTTCTGGAACTTGGTTATAATATTCCTGGGGGTTGTTTTTTTTTTAATCTCTTGGTGGGGGAGATTGGTAGATTCTCTCAATTTCTATTTTGCCCTCTGCTTCAGGATATCAGGGCAATTTTCCTGTATGAATTCTTTAAAAATGAGATCAAGGCTCTTTTCCTGATCATGACTTTCAAGTATCCTAATAATTTCTAAATTATCTTTCCTGAATCTGTTTTCCAGATCAGTTGTTTTTCAATGAGATGTTTCACATTTTCTTCTAATTTTTCATTCTTTTGGTATCTTGCTTGACTTCTCATAAAATTATCAGTTTCCTTTAGCTCCATTCTACATCTGAAGAATTTGTTTTCTTCAGAGAGTTTTCTTATCTCTTTTTCCATCTGGCCAATTCTGCTTTTTAAAGCATTCTTCTCCTCAATAACTTTTTGAACTGTTTTATCCATGTGACCTATGCTGGTTTTTAACATGTTATTTTCTTCAGCATTTTTTTTTTGGATCTCCTTGACTAAGCTGCTGACTTCTTTGTCATGTTTTTCCTGTATCTCATTTCTTTTCCCAATTTTTCTTCTATCTCCCTTACTTGATTTTCAAAATCTTTTTTTGAGCTCTATCATAGCCTGAGCCTAACTTCCGTTTTTCTTGGAGTCCTTTAGATGCAGGATCTTGTATTTCCTCATCCTCAGATTGAGTATTTTGATCCTTCTTGGGATCATAGACAATGAATTTCTCAGTGGTGTTCCTCTTTTTTCTCTGTTTACTCATTTCTCCAGCCTGTGCCTGGTTTTGGGGTGCTTCCTGAGTTTTTGAGTATTATTGGGACACCCTCTTTGGGGGGTTTTTTGGGACATCCTACTGGGACCTTTATTCCTCCAAGATCTCATGTTCTCTTGCCTGTGCTTTGATATGTAGATGACTGCCCTGAAGCTGTGAGGAGGGGTCCTGCTATCCTAGTATGGAAAGTCAAACTGCAAACTGGATCTGAGTGTGGGCAAACAGCAGAGTCCTGCCCCAGGGAGAGCAAGCTGTGGGCTGCACTGGAGGTGCAGGCTAGTTTCTCCAGATTCCCGGTGCAGGTACTTGCTGAAGGGCTGCTCTGAGGCTGGTGTTCCTCACCCCATACTCATTCTGGTGCAGTAGAATTCTCTCACCACCCCTTCAAGCTGTTCCCAGTGATCCCCAGGCTGGGCTGGGCTGGGCTGCACTGAACTGTGGTCAGGGCTTTTTTTTCCAACCCCAGGTGCTGGTGAAACACACCTTTCCCATGGAACTTCTAAGTTATCTTGGACCGGGAAAATGTATCACTCTGTCTTTCTGTGGGTTCTGCCCCTCTAAATTTTGACTAGTCATCATTTGACGAATTTTGGAGTATATTGAGGAATGAGTTTCTGGGAAATGCTGCCTTCATGCTGCCATCTTGGCTCCACCCCCAATAATTTCTTGAAAGATGAGGTTCAGATTCTTTTTTTTTAATCACAGCTTTCAGGTATTTAAGTATTCTTAAATAACCCTCCTGGATCAATCTTCTAGGTTAGTTGTTTTTTCAAAGAGGTATTTTACATTTTTTTCTTCTATTTTTTCCAATTTGATTTTGTTTGACTGATTCTTAATGTCTCATAGAATCATTAGTCTTCACTTTTGTCCAATTCTAATTTTTAAGGAATTATTTTCTTCAGTTTACTTTTGTAGATCCTTTTCTACTTGGTCAATTCCACTTTTTGAGGAATTGTTTTCTTCAATAATTTTTTTCCATTTGGTCAGTTCTATTTTTTTAAGGTATAATTTTCTTCAGTCAATTTTTGTACTTTCTTTTCCAAGATATTGACTTTTTTTCATAATTCTCTTGCATAATCCTCATTTCTTTTCCCAATATTTCTTCTACCTCTCATGCTTGATTTTTAAAATCCTTTTTAAGCTCTTCTAAGAGGGCTTTTTGGGCTTGAGAGTAATTCATATGGCCCTTTGAGGTATTTTGACATTGTTGTTCTCTTCTGAGTCTGTTTTGATATCCCTAGTCACCCTGGTCTTCCTATGGTCAGGGTTTCTTTGGGCTTTGCTTATTGTTAAATGTTGAGTTCCCCTCGAGAAAGAAGTTTCTTATTCTGGGAAACATGGGTCTGAGCACTGACTTTCTGAGGGCTAGTGATTTCTTCAGGTGGTTAGGCAAGCCTATTATGCCCTGGATTCCAGGATTGGCAGTTTGCCTACTGTGCTAAAGCTGGAGGCCTCATAGTTGCCTGTTATGTCACTGACCTGCTGAACCAGGACAAGTAGGGTCTTGGTTGCTAATCTGTGCTGTAGCTAAGAGCCTCATTCTGGCTTGCTTGGACATCACCTGGGTTGGGCTGTACTCCCCTTTTATCCAAGTGAGACAGACTTTTCCTGAAGTCCTTCTAAGTTATCTTGTACTGGAAAAAATTTTCACTACTTTTTTTTCATAGATTCTATTACTTTTGGGGCAACTAGGTGGCCCAGTGGATAGAGTACCACCCTGAAGTCAGGAGGATCTGAGTTCAAATTTGACCTCAGACCCTTAATAATTACCTAGCCATGTGACCTTGGACAAGTCACTTAAGCCCATTGCCTTGCAAAAAAAAAAAAGGAAAAAAAAAGATTCTGTTACCCCAGAATTCTTTTATATGCTTTATGTAACATTATTTCCAAGGGGAACTGTGGAGAGATCAGGTAACTACCTGGTTTCCCTCTGCCATCTTGGCTCCACATTTCCTTCCCTACTTTTGAGAGTAAAAATGCTAACCCATTCTCATACAAATATGGAGAAGGGCAACAATTTTTTTTTAGTAGACAACATTTCAATTTGGCTCTTAACTGAATATTGCATGTAAAAATAGATACATCATTCAGACACAAAAAAACCTTCACTATTCAATTCTTAAATATATCCCCACCAAAAAATGCAAGACAGCTAGTTCTGAGTCTTGCTCTAGTTTAGCAGCATTTTTTAAAGTAATTTGGTGTCAATTAGTCATATTTCTCTTGTTAAAAGTAAGTATGACAGAACTTCTTATTGAAAGTTATTTCTCTGATATGAATTGAAATTGATTTGCTATTTTGAATTTAGATCAATATTAACTTGAGGTTAAATATTATCAGTCCATAAAAACCTGGAATTTAGATCTTTTTATCTACCTGAAGCACTGAATTTTTTTTTTTTTTAGATTTTTCAAGGCAATGGGGTTAAGTGGCTTGCCCAAGGCCACATGGCTAGGTAATTATTAAGGGTCTGAGGTCAGATTCGAACCCAGATACTCCTGACTCCAAGGCTGGTACTCTATCCACTGAACCACCTAGCCACCCTGAATTTTTTTTAATTGATTCTGGAACTGAATTTTGCATTTAAATGCTAACTGGCTTCTTTGCAGAGAAAGCAGCATAGTGTTCTGTATTGTTTAATGTTGGATTTGAAGTCTGTTTTGAGTACTGATCTTAGTTACTTAATAGCAAGGATCATAGGTCATTCACTTAATGTTTCTGTATCTGAGTTTTCTAATCTAAAACAGGAACAAGAATACCAAAGTCAATATGGGATGGTACAGTGGTGTCAAACTCAAATAGAAATGAGGGACACTAATTCATACATAAAGATTCTGCAAAATACATATTGACTGACTTGTTAAATGTGATCTTTATTTTATTGATTTTTACTTATTTTGTTTAAAATGTTCTAATTATGTTTTAATCTATTTGGGTTCATAGATTATTGGTGAGTCATATGTGTTATATTTCTTGTGTGGTAAGAGGAATTTAGAGCCAAAGAACCAAGGTTTGAATCTTAATCCTTCAACTTTCTTCTTGTATGACAAAGGGTAAATCACTTACCCTCTCTGGTTCTCATTTTCATCACTTCAAAAATGAAGGGTTAGACTGATGATTTTTTAGATTCCTTCCAGGTATAAATCCTTAACTTCAATGAGTCTTGCCTTACAAGGTGAAGAAATTGCTTCCTAAACTAAGGTGTCAAAGAAATATGAGTCATTGCTAATATTTGTACATTGTTTAAACATATAAGAACCAATCAACTTAGTGGGCCAGTTGATTTTAAGTTCAAATAAAGTCAAACTAGAACATCTTTCTCTAGTTAATAATATAATCTGATAGGATTTCCCTAAGTTTTTCTATACAAATATAAGAATCTTCGTATAGGAACTTCTTCAACCAAAAGATGCTAACCAAGTTGAATTTTTCATTAGTCCTAAATAGTGACCTGAGTCACATAGAGGTTAAATGATTGGGCCAGGTTCATGTGATTAGTAGGCAGAATTTGAATTCAGTACTGCTTGCTTTGAAGAACAGCACACTCTCCAGTCTACCACTATCAAAATCAACTCTTTTATTTAAATTTTTTTTTGATTTATTTAAGGCAATGGGTTTAAGTGACTTACCCAAGGTCACACAGCTAGGCAATTATTAAGTGTCTGAGACAAGATTTGAACTCAGGTCCTCCTGACTCTGGGGCTAGTGCTCCATCCACTGCGCCACATAGCTTCCCCCATAATCAACTCTTAAATGAATAATATTCCAATTTACTAATCTATATCACACAACTTAAATAATTTCTTATTTAATCTCCCTTGCAGAAGTATCTGTTTTAACACATAGTCTTTTCCTTTAGTTTGGTCATTTAATGGGTCAAGGTCAGTACCATCACTGATAGCCCTCCATTATTTAAACTCTGCCAGCCAATTACCAATGCTGAAGTTTAGAAAACAGGAAAACCATAAAAGTCAGCCTAATGCTGATAAATATCATTAACCTAAGGAATAGAGGTCTACCTGTCTACATAAACACATTCAGAAGATTACCTGTTAAGACCTGGTCTAATTATACCAAATGTTGGGATTGGAATTGACTAAGATTAAATATTGGGTATGTTAGGCTAAAAAAAAAAAAAAAAGCAAATATCCATTATCTTTTGCTTTGCCCTTTTATGGAGATTTAAATGCAATTGAACTGTGAGACCATTACTGAAGTTTTGGTTGAATGGTTTCACCTGAAGTGACAGAGAGTAATTACAGTTGAATACCAAGGGCAGTGTGCAGGTGGGTGACACACACACATGTGTGCATTGTTTGGTTGCTAGATGGAACATGATGCCTCCCTCCCCACCCCTAATTCTTGCTTTGACATTTTGGAGTGCAGATATTTTGTAAGATGATTTTTAAAACATGGAAAGGGTAAGAAAATCCACCTTTTCTTTTTTCAACAAAGGTTAGAAAAAAACTGCCTTAGGCTCATCATGAAGTTAAAATTATTTTATAAGCAAAAGTGAGACATACCCCAAGATTCATCAAACTGCTAGTCTCCCTCATGATACTCTATCTGAGGTTTATCAGTATAAGTATTTTGGACTCTACTAAGATATATCCTAAATATTAGTGGAGTAAGATTTATAAATGCCTCTTCAAATAAGCAGATTGGTTCCAGTTTCAAATCAAAGATGGAAAAAAAATGATCTCTCTCTCTCTCTCTCTCTCCCCTCCAGTTCCTGCTTTAAAAAATCATTACAGAATTTATTATATTTGAGGATGGCGAGAAGTTACCAAAATGGATCCCAGAGGTCACAAGAGTAGCTCAAAAACCCTTCTTCTAAAATTCCTTTATTCAGGAGCTCAAAATGGCAAGGTATGGTATTTGTTAACCACTTACCTATTTTCCGAGTGCATACCACAATCCCTATCATCTTCTCAGTTCTGACACAAATGTCAGTAGAGTTATACTGGGCTAGAACAAAAATCATCCTGTAGCTTCAACTCTGATGGTGAAACTCAATCATCATGGTCTTTAGAGCTAGCCATAAGATCGTAGACCTGTAACTGGAGGGAACTTCAAAAGTCATCTAGTTCAACCCCTTCATTTTACAGATGAGGAAACTAAAACCCAGAAAGGGACATTGATTTATCCACAGTGGTAACACAGGTGACAACAGAGCTAGATTCAAATTCTGGGCCTCTGATCATATATCTAGTGCTCTTCACACTACACATTCTATGTTAGACCAAAGAATCACAGCATCATAGATTTACATCTGGAAGAGACATTAACAATCAACCAGTTCATGATCCTTATTCAAAAAAATGAAAATGAAAAAAATGTAAGGCCCAGAGTAGTCAATCAACCTTCCCAAGATCACACATATATTAAACTGCAGAATCAGAACTTAAAGACAGTCTTCTGAGTCCAAATCCAGTGTTTCTTCCACTGACCTATGCTGTCTTCTAAAGTAGCTATCCTCTATAGTATACTCGAGATTAAAATATTCATTCAAAACATCTCTAATTTCCAAACAACTCAATATGTTCTATAACACATGAATTTATCTTCATTCATTTATTTACTCAAAAAGTATTTAAGTGAATAGACATATTAAGCTAACACTGGCATCAGCAACATGTAGTCCAATTGGGAACTGAATGAAGAGGCTACAACTGCTGACAGAATTAGCTATTTAGTACATAACTCCGCCCCTCAGTTACAATACACAAGTATCATCATCCATTCCATACCAGAAAGAAAGGAATTAGAACCTTGGCAAACTAGTCTTTAAAAGGTGACCAACCCCTAGAGTAGCTTGATTACATTCCAAACTTATAAAATCTTTTTATATAAAAGGATTCATCCATATGTTCAGTGAACACATTAAACATGGTAGGGAACAACAGACATAAAAATTTCTCACTCAGAGATATGAATACTGTTGTTGTTGCTATTGTTAATAGAGGGGATGGGGTAGTCCCTCATGTTCAAAGAGGACCAATGATAACCCAGATGATACATTGGCTTGCTGTCAAATAAATTTAAGTAAGACAGAGCTGTACAAAATCTTCAGTCTCACTCTCTTCCAATCATCAAAGTCCTATGGCAGAATGTGATATGGAAACTAAAAATCAAAACAAAGAAGACCCTCATAACCAGAAATACTTAAGTAGAACCTGGATAGTAAACTATCAAGGATAATGTATCACAGAGACATCAAGACTCTGGTTCTAGATTAAAACAGAATTGAGAAATGAATAACAAAATAAATAAAAACACAATAAAATACAGAAAATGTTAATTTAAGGATTCCTAAGTCAATATGTGGCCCACAGGGATCTACTCCAATTTGATTTTGACAACATTATTGTAAAAAAATTCCAGTAGTGGGAGCAAGGTGTTAGTCTAAATGGCACTGAAAGCTACCTATTGTTCTAAGATTCCATATTTCCAAGTAGTCCCAGAGTCTAGAACTAGAATTTTGTGAACTTGAAATCTATTGACCTTCAGTTTTACTGTATCTTGGCAGAACATACCAAATAAGTCTCATAGTTTCTCTGCTTCAAAACAGTGACTTTCATCCAATGAGGAAGGAATAAATAATTTGCAATGAAGAAATGGGATGTTAATTATTATTATTACTATTTCTCAAGAAATGATAAAGAATTCAAAGCAGTATAGAAAGCCCCAAAGGAACTTATAAGGAGTCAAAACTACAGAAGGTAGTTCTATATTCATACTGGTTTGAATAAAGGACTTCTGAAGTCCCTTGAAATTTTGAGATTCTCTGGTTCCATGAATGGGAAATTTTCATTTCAACACAAAATTAATCAACCACTTGAACAAGAAAGCTGTGTGTGTGTGTGTGTGTGTGTGTATACATATCTGTGTGTGTGTGTGTGTAATATATATATACTTGTGCCTCAAAAGTTTCAACACTTCAAGAGATAAAACCATCTACAAGGGGATCCTCCCAAACAAAGGTTTTCATAGGCCTGAAAGTTCCAGTTCATAAGACAGACAGAAACAAAGAGAGACAAAAATTCTCAAAACATTATCTCCATTTTTGTTAGCTATTAACAACAATAACAAAAGCTTACTGATTTTGCATATACATATATGTATATATACATATATGTATATGTTTTCAGTTCTGGCTTCTGTAGCAGGAGCAGAAAAAAACAGTCTTGAGCCAAACTAGAGAGAGCAAGGTGGTTCAATGGATAGAGTACTGGACTTGGAGTCAAGAAGATCTGAGTTCAAATTCAGCCTCAGATATTGAATAGCTATGTGACCTTGGGCAAGTCACTTAATTTCTCTGCCTCAGTTTTCTCAAATATTAAATGAGAATAATAACATCTACTTCTCTGAGGATCAATTTAGATAATATTTGTAAAACAAAATATGTAGGTTCCTTGAAAGTGTCTGGCACAACAAAGTACATAAATAGACTGAATTTCTGAAGGAAAAAGTTGGCAACATTTGAGAAAGATGGAAGAAAATTTGAAAAGCAATTTTGAGACCCAAATACTAGTTGAAATTTTACTTGAGAGTTAAAAGAGAAACAGGATCAAGGACAACTAAAGAAGATATAAAAGGATGGAATAGAATTACAGGCTAAAGATTACTACTTTTAAAGAAATCTCAAAAAGGAAGAAGAGAAAGAGAAATAGGAGGAGGAGGAGGAAGAGGCAAGTGACAAGACAAATGAATGTAAGAAAAGGTAGACAGAAAATGAATCAAACACTTCTTTTTTTCTTTTTGGTTTTTACAAGGCAATGGGGTTAAGTGACTTGCCCAGGGTCATACAGCTAGGCAATTATTAAGTGTCTGAGGCCAGATTTGAACTCAGGTACTCCTGACTCCAGGGCTGGTGCTCTATCCACTGCGCCACCTAGTTGCCCCGCCTGTGCCACCTAGCCACCCCAAGAGTCAAACATTTCTAAAGGAACTAGAAGAAAGTCTTCAATAGGAAATAAAAGAATGAGCAATAGATGAGGAAGACATGACTCTTGTCAGTATGATAGAGTTCAAAAGAGTGCAATGCAACTGAGGAGAAAAGCTGTGTAATTAGAGCTAGAAAACAGATGTGAGACTCTTCCTAAAGAAAAGTGAGTTAAACACATTGAAGAGGAAGAAGCTGCTTGCTCTCCAAATAGATTCAGGAGAGCCAAGAAGCTATCAAATAAGAGATCATCATCAGAGGAAGAAGAATAGTAGTAGTTGTGCTTCCTTGCACAAGACTAAGGAGGCAGCTATTTGTTAAACTGATAACAATAGAGAAGTCTATTGTCTTCCTGGATATCCAAGGCATAATAGACACCCTTCCAAGAAAAACAAACTACATCTACCCACTTTTGGAAATTTACTTGAGTACAAATGACATTTTCAAAAAGAATGTAAAAATTATTGCAAATCATTATGATGTCTTGGGCAAAATGGCTGAAGACCATAGGTTCATAGTGTTTTTCTCTGTTGTTCATTAAAAGAAAGGAACACAGAAGAGAAAAATAATTCTGAGATAAGAAAATAGGATTTGGATTTCTTGACCACAGCTTAAAAAAAATGAATGACAATTTCCTGCCCAAAGAAATAATACAACTAACAAAAGCTGGTAAGAATGTATTTGCAGGTATCTTGCAAATCTAATCAAAAGGGGTTTAAAATAAAAGGGATGGGAGAAGTAATAGTAAGCACACATAAATTTATGTATATTAGACACTGTACTGAGTAGTTCTCAAAAAGGTAGGCCAGCTGAGGCATCCAGGAATGTACAGAAGATAAAATCTAAGAAAAGAGTCAATATTAAAATCAATGTCTTCAAATTTCTATATAAAATGCCTTAAGCCTTTGTAAAAAAAAAAAAAGAGAGAGAGAGAATAGAGGGCCTAATGAAGAGTTAAATTTAACTTCACAGAAATCACAGAAAATTAATAGGATGAATCCCACATTAGACCAAGGTTATGAATACATATAACTTATTCAGAATTAAATATGACTCAATAAATGCTTATTAAGCATATTCCAGGCACTGTGGATACAAAAAGTAAAAGATTTTCTGCACCAAACAAGCTTACAATCTAATGGGGGAGACAGTATGAAAATAAGCACAGACAAAGCAAGCTATATACAAGAAAAATAGGGAAAAAATTTTTTAAATTTTATTTATTTAAGGCAAAGGGGTTAAGTGACTTGCCCAAGGTCACACAGTTAGGCAATCTGAGATCATATTTGAACTTAGGTCCTTTTGACTCCAGGGCCAGTGCTCTATCTACTACACCACCTAGCTACCCCTAGGAAAAAAATTTTAAAGGGAAAGCATAAGAATTAAAAGGAGGTGGGGAAGTCTTCCAGTAAAAGATGAGATTTTAATTGGGACTTAAAGGAAGCCAAGGAGGTCAGAGGAGGGAGAGCATCAATAACCAGATAAAATGGCCTGGACCTCAAAAAAGGAGTGTCTTCTTCAAGAAACAAGCAGGAAGCCAGAGTCACTAGATGAAAAAATATTCCCAGAGTAAGGTACAAAAAGACTGGAAAAGTAGGAGAGGACTAAGTTTTGGAAGACTTTGAATAACAAAGCAATTTGTATTTGACCCTGGAGGCAACAGGGAGCCATAGGAGTTTATTGAAAAGGTAAATGAACATGGAAACAGTGTAAAGACTAACAGACTGCCTTCTGTGGGGTGGGGGGGTGAGAGAAGCAAGAATGGGGAAAAATTATAAAACTCAAAATAAAAAAAAATCATTCTTTAAAAAAAACTCTACAGCTTTGGTAAAAGAAATACAAAAATTTACCAATGACTCTATGAGACAAAGATACTATAAAACAAAATCAAAAAAAGTTTAAGAAATAGGAGAAAATTTGAAATTCCTCTTTGAAAAAACAACTAACCTAGAAAATAGTTCCAGAAGAGATAAGAATTACTGGACTACCATGATCAAAAATGATGTCTAACATGACTAATATGGAAATGTTTAACAGAATTGTATATGGATAACCCTATATCTGATTGAGGGTAAGGGGGGGATTGGAAGGAGGAATAGTATTTAGAATTCAAAGCCAAAAAGAAAATTTTTTTAATAAAAAAAAGAAAAGAAAGAAAAAGTAAGTGAAGAAGAATAGCATTTTATATAATGGAGGGATATTGATGTAAGGAAATCCAGGAACCAGCAATGGGGAAAGCAGGTCAGAAAGTATTTGGTGAAAGTCCAAGAAAGGAGAAACAGCAATATACTACAAAGCTCCCAGAAGAGGAAAGATTTGAAGACTTTAGAAAATGGGATCACAAGTTGTTGGGGGCGGGGGGAAGAGGCTTGGCGGTCGCTTAGAGGGGGAAACATAATCACCTTATAAGGGAATGTTACAGAACTCGGCCCCTCATTGAGTAAGAGTTCATGGGAGGGAGGACAGAGGGGATAAAAGTGTCTGCTGAGAGGTGGGGGGAGCGGGAATGTGATCACAGAAGAATAAAGACTCATGACCCACCTCAGGCGCTCTGTCTGGTTCTTCCCCCATCAAAGAGTGGGGGCCGGAGGTACCCCGAAGACTCATCACGCGTTGGACTGGTGAGTAAGAGGACGGACTAGCATAAAGAAGCCGGCGTTGTAAATAAAAACCCGGCAAGTGGTGCCGAAACCCGGGACCTGATTTTGCTAGGGAACGTCTGAATCCGCTGGTCGGATTCTCCAGACAGCCTCGGTCGTTTCTGACCGGGAGGAAGGAGAGGGCGTTTACTCTCAGATATTGCCTGAGGGACATATCCCTATTGTGTTGACTATGCTTTCTTTCTCTCCCCTTTCTCCTTCTGCTCTAATCACGCTCCTTGCCGTGCTGGCCTGTCTGATTGTGCCCTGCTTCCTCCTTCTCTTTTGCCGAACGGGAACTTTCCAGTTCTGCCACCTGTTAGGATTGCAGCCTCGGCTAGTAGACAGCATGGGGGGCCGGAATAGTATTCCCGCCTTTGAGCCGGAGGAAAAAGAGGCCGTTGCAGTGCAGCTTTATAAACTCTGCGCTAAGCATGGTCGTAAATTACCTATCAAGACGTGCCGTGCTTTTGTTGAGAATATCTGGAACATCTGCCCTTGGGTGCAACATAGTGGGATCCAACCAGGTAAATGGAAGGTGGTAGGGCAGCAGATGGCCTCCTATAATGACACCTGCCCGGGAAAACTGACCCCCAAGGATTTTACAGTGTATAAGATAGTGGATGCAGCCCTGCATCCCCAGAGGGTGACTTTGGCACGAACAATCAGCACTCAGGTGGGTAGCTCGTTGGCGGGATCGGATTCAGAGGGCTCAGAGGAAGAGGGAAGGCCACCCCCTCCCCTGTATCCGTGGGAGGAACTTAGAAGAAACAATGGGGGAACAAGGGGCCCCCAGGGAGAAGATTCAGGGCCGGAAGTTTCCGAGCGCGGGAAGGGAGGGGTGCAAACAGCCCTCAGGGGTGGCAGGAAGAGGAGCGTGAGTAGGTGGGACCGGGAGGCTGCTGACGAGGAGGGAGAAGTCCACGCTGATTGGACAGCTGCCGCGCCCCAGGCTTGGCGGCCCAGCCAGGAAACAGGGGCAAAAAATCCCCCATGTTCCTTGTCCGCCCTTCAGAGATCCCCTCAAGGGCTCCGCCCATCCGGCCTACTTGCCACCAGTGCCTCCATAGCAATAGAGAAAGGGGAGGAGGTGGACTGGGATGACTGGGGCCTCTACCCGGTATTTACGGACCCCCTTACCGGAGCCCGAGACTACCGCCCTGTCCCTTTTAAGATGCTTAAGGAACTTAAGGAGGCCGTGACTAAATACGGCCCAAGCTCCCCTTATGTAAAAAGACTGATGCAAAACCTCTTTGCTACGCACCCTTGGACCCCTGCTGACTTTGACGAAATTGCAGCCGCGTGCCTAGATGCCTCCTTATATTTAGCTTTTAAGGCTCAGGCCCGCAGAGAGGCCTCTAAGCTGGCAAAATCCCGGGGTTATACTCCCCTGGATTTAGCCATTGACCTCCTGTGTGGAACTGGAGCCTATACTGACCCTGCTGTTCAGGCCCAGTATGGCCAGTTTGAGCTAGAGACTGTTAAAGAAACACATGTTGCAGCTTGGGATAAGATTGGAGCCATGAAAGGGGGGAGAGCCACACAGAAGTTGGTTGGGCTGAAGCAGAGAGCAGATCAGACACCCCTCTCATTTGTGAACGAGGTTAAAGAGACAGTGACTCGTATAATGGGAGACACCCCGGGATCTGATCTACTTATGAGACAATTGATTAAAGAGGGTCTTCGCCCCAAAGGGATCGCAGCCATTAGCAGCCTTCCCCCCGACGCTTCATTAGAAGGAATTGTTGACAAATTGCTGGACATGCCCAGCGAGGATTCAATTCAAGCCTTAGTGACTGCCATGGAGAACCGGGAGGATAGCCTCCTGACCGCCCTTCACGGTATGCAGGTGAGACCCACCTGTTTTGGGTGCGGAAAGCCAGGGCACCTCAAAGCACAGTGCAGGCAGCGGCCCCCCTCCACTTCAGTTCCGACCTGTTATTCCTGTGGAAAGCCAGGTCACATAGCCAGGTTCTGCCGATCCAAAGGGAAGTCGGGAAAAGGGAAAGGGAGGGGCCCGGCCGCGGGGCCCCCCCCGTGCTCGAAGACAGCGGCCCCATTACTGTGACTATCCCCGTGAGGGTTGACTATAGAGAAGGGACACAGCAGAGAGAGATCGGGCCTTGGGAAACCTCGATGATTCCCATTGAGCTAAATATTTTCCCAGCGCTCATCACAGGGGCTGAGAGATGTGTGGACTTAGTCACCCATACCCAGGTCATTTTTGGTCCCGGAAGTCCCACATCCGTAAGGGTCACAAACTCCCACCCCTTTCCCACCTTGGTAAAACAGGGCCAAGAGGTAGGAAAGGCGCTGCCCTTGCGGACCCCTCCCGCTCATGTGAACTGGGTCCACCCGGTCAGCTCTGGGCGACCACTGTTAACCGTCACGGTGGAAAATCAGAAGCTCGAAGGGATAATTGACACTGGAGCCGATTGCTCTGTCATAAATAGGGGACAGTGGAGGCATGAGTGGCCACTCCTACAGAGCCCTCAAGCAGTGACGGGGGTGGGGGGCAATAGATCTGCCATGAAAGCAGCACACGCCTTACGGTGGTCAGCTTTGGAAGAATCTGGACTCTTCACCCCACTGTGCCTACCCGACCTCCCTTATGCATTATGGGGTAGAGATATCTTGAGCCAGCTTAACCTGACACTTGCCACCCCTGATAGCCTGCGGGGAAATTAATTGGGGCCACTCTAGAGATGAGCTTTTCCCCCAGAATAACATGGATTAATAAGAAACCTATTTGGGTTGAGCAGTGGCCCCTGACAAAAGAAAAGCTCATCGCCCTCACAGACATAGTAATGACCCTCCTGCATGAGAACAAAGTGGAACCGTCCCTTAGCCCGTATAACTCCCCCGTCTTTGTCATAAAAAAGAAAGGGGGGAGTTGGAGAATGTTGATTGATCTTCGGGCAGTAAATGCCAACATGGTACCCATGGGGACCCTCCAACCTGGTCTCCCTATGCCCACTGCAGTCCCGCAAGGGTGGACTATTATAGTGATTGATGTTAAAGACTGCTTCTATAGCATTCCCCTCCACCCGGAGGACAAAGAAAAATTTGCCTTTTCCCTCCCCGCGATCAATTTCCAAGCCCCCAGTAAACGTTATCAGTTCACCGTCCTACCGCAGGGAATGGCCAATAGCCCCACCCTGTGCCAGCTTTACATGGATACTCTGCTACATCCTATCTTTTTAAACAGAAAGGGGGAGTTGGCAGGTCACTGACCCATTCAGACCTGTCTCAGGTACTATTTACCATGAATTTCCTACAAGTCAGGGATGACGGCACTACAGCCGCCCAGAGATTTTTCTCCCCAAAAGGACATGCTAAGAAAGAACCAACGCTCCTGCCCTCTCCCACCAAGGCCCTACCAGGCTCTAAAGTCATGTGGAGAGATGAAGAGGGAGGTTGGCATGGCCCTGTAACGGTAAAGAACAGAAGACAGGGCCACCTGTCATTTCATCCCGAGGATAAGATAGAAGAGCCAGAAAGATGGCTCCCTGTTTACAAGATAAGAGACCTTGATTAATGCCCAACCCTACGGGGTGAGAGGAATTTCTTTCTTTTTCAGGCCTTCTGATCATCGTAGGGATCCTTGGAGGTGCTCCATCTGAAGGAAATCCGACATGGGGAATACTCCGAGTTATTCCCTCTCCCCTTCCGGTAGCACGGAACTCCCCGATCTACCCTCGCCTGCTAGTGACCAATACATCGATGGGGCTCCCTTCTGCCTCGGTGGGGCCCCTCATGTGTGGCCACAGGGGAAGACATCGAGGATCCCATACCATGGAGGGATTGCCAGATGGCGGGAGGATACCCCCTTGAGGGTGAACAAGGACGCTGATTCTGGGAATCACCCTACTTGTTGTCTGTTTCTGCCGCCTAGCTAGGCGACAGAGGGGCTATATGCTTCTTACTCAGAAAGCCTTCATGGCCATGGAGACGGGGGAGGATCCCCAAGTCTGGCTAGCCGCCATGCATGACGTGTGACACCTAGGGGTAAGACGAGGTAAACCCCAAGACGGGCAACTTCTCCTGACCCAGCCACCTAAGACGGGCAAGGTCCTGGGTTGAAGGAGATGACCTAAGACAGGGTTCCTCGCCCCCGGCGGATCCCCAAGTCTGGCTAGCCGCCATGCATGACATGTGACACCTAGGGGTAAGACGAGGTAAACCCCAAGACGGGCAACTTCTCCTGACCCAGCCACCTAAGACAGGCCCTGAGGGTGTCGGGCGCCTAGGACGGGCAAGGTCCTGGGTTGAAGGAGATGACCTAAGACAGGGTTCCTCGCCCCCGGCTATCAGAGGCCAGTAGAAATGACACCGCTTAAGGCTAACCTCAGCACCGCTTAAGGTCACACCAAGTGATAACCTTGTAAAACAGAAAGGGGGAGATGTTGGGGGCGGGGGGAAGAGGCTTGGCGGTCGCTTAGAGGGGGAAACATAATCACCTTATAAGGGAATGTTACAGAACTCGGCCCCTCATTGAGTAAGAGTTCATGGGAGGGAGGACAGAGGGGATAAAAGTGTCTGCTGAGAGGTGGGGGGAGCGGGAATGTGATCACAGAAGAATAAAGACTCATGACCCACCTCAGGCGCTCTGTCTGGTTCTTCCCCCATCAAAGAGTGGGGGCCGGAGGTACCCCGAAGACTCATCACGCGTTGGACTGGTGAGTAAGAGGACGGACTAGCATAAAGAAGCCGGCGTTGTAAATAAAAACCCGGCAACAAGTCTAACAGTAATATGAACTTTTAAATATGGGAGACTTCAATTTTCTAGATATCTGTTAGAGTGCTTCCCCTACACAAGCAGAACAGCTATTAATTTCTTGATTTGCCATAGTGATAAATATAACCTTCCAAAGGTGGTGAAACTGATGTAGAGAATTGTGAATGTAGCAGAAACAAAATCTGTTAAATGGGTGGAGGTTTCAGCTCTTAAGATTCTGCCTCCCTTGGACACTGTTGATTGTCTCTTGTCCTTATTTTCTCTTCACTTGACCTTGGCTTGGAAACAGGTAGGCAGGAAATGACAAGTTAAAGTTAGACATCAAGCACCTTGAGACAGGAAGGACCAGTGCATGGTTTGCCAATAGGGGTTACCTGGCTCCAAGGTGTAAGATCACTTCCCAAGTACCACCCTCTGTCCAGCTACAATGGAGGGGTATTTAACAGGAAGCACTGTCCCTTTGACTTTCTTGCTTCTTCTGGCCTTCCATCTGGATCTTCCTTAAACCACGTGGCACTCCATGGGCCTAGTTAACCCAAGCCCTCATGACTGACTGCCCTTCCCTCTCCCTTTCCAGACTTCTGCTGAGCCTGGCAGCTGACCAAGATTAATTAGCAATCCTTAAAGCTTCCAAACATTCCTACTACTTTCTTGGTGTAGTAACTTCTTTTAATAAATCTCTCTTTTCTTTTATACCTGTGTTCCTGGACAGGTGAATAATCGAATGCCAACAGCAACAAAATCAACAATAGAGAAATTCTATTCTTCATCTGATACTTACTATTAAGGAGGAATTAAATGCTAGAGTAAAAATGATGGAAAACTCTCAGAAGTGACCATTATGTACCTACAGTTTGTAAAAGAGGAGAGGAAATCAAGGCAGAGTTTGATATGTATCCTAAATTTCAGAGTTCCAAAATTTAGTTGGATGTCATGGAGTAACTTAAGCATAGGAAGTCAGCCCAGAATGGATGGGCCATTCTTAAGAATGAAATTCTGAAAACACAGAGGGAAATAATTCCATTGTGGAAAAAAACTGATTTATCTAAAAAAACAAACATGGATACATAGGGAATTCATCAATCAATTTAAGATTTTTAAAAGAAATGTACAGAAGATGGAAGCAAGTTGATATAACAGATAATATAAGAAATGAGACACAGTGCTTTAAAAATGGCAAGAGAAGGGCAGCTAAGTGGTGCAGTGAATAGAATACCCACCCTGGAATCAGGAGAACCCAAGTTCAAATCCAACTTCAGACACTTAATAATTGCCTAGCTGTGTGACCTTGGAAAGTCGCTTAACTCCCCATTGCCTTGCAAAAAACCTAAAAAAAAAAAATGGCAAGAGAAATGCAAAAGCCTACAATGCCCTAAGGCTGACAAGAGAAGCCAAGGACAACAAAATGGAGGGAGGGAAAATGAGAACCAAAGAAGGGATAGGATATTTTCTTGGGATGGATGGGATAATAATAAATGACAAATAAAAAACAACAGAAGCCAGGCTGCTCCATCTTGTGCATGTTTTCCCTACAAAGGAGAATGACCTTTACACTGGACATGAAAAAACAAAAATGACTAAATTGATATCCAAGATAAGTAAAGAGATAACAAAAGAGTATCTATCTTCCCTTAATAAATTTAAATTACAGGCCCATATGAACTGTATCTTTTAATCCCAAAAGAAGCTGGCCAATGTGATTGCTGAACCACTATCAGTGAAATTTAAAAGAAAATCAGAGAGGTACCAATCACAAGCTTAGAAATGAGCAAATATCCCCATTCTCAAAAAAGGGGAGGAAATATTGTCCACTGACTATAGGCCAGAAAACTTGACTTTCATTCCTAGAAAAATTCTAGAATTAAGGAAAATTTTAGCAAGCATTGAGAAAGGGCAAATTCACTTCCAGAGTAACCACATTTCCTTTTGGGGGTGGGGTGGGGAATGGGGTTAAGTGACTTACCCAAGGTCACATAGCTACTAAGTATCACAAGTATCACATATCTGAGGTCATATTTGAATTCAAGTCCTCCTGCCTTCAGGGCTGGTGCATTATCCACTGCCCCCACATTTCCTTTTTTGACAGGATTACTAAACTTGTAGATGAGGAGATGGAACAGATATAATTTAAATTAGATCACAGGAAAGCTTTGGATAAAATATCTCATGCTATTCTTGTGAAGAAGATGGAGATATGAATTGGATGCTAAAACAAGTGGATGGATTGAGAAGGAGAAGTAGCTTAATGGACAAACACAAAAAATAGTCAATGGTTTACCATCAATGTGGTAAAAGGTCTCCAGTGGAATGATCCAAGGAAAGTATGTTTAGCTTCTTGATGTTTAACCTATTCTAAAAGACTCTCTGCTAAAGACATAAATAATATACTCACCAAATTTGCTGACAAGAAGTTAAAAGGGAATAACTGACACAGTGGATGACAAAATCCTAAAGGAATTTGACAGGCTGGAGCATCAAAATGAAATGCAATATTAAAAAAAAAGAAAAAAAGAAATTCAATAGAGATAAATGAAAAATCTTTATAATAACCTTGGATTAAAAAAACTCAATTTTACATTATTTTTGTTACTTCATTTTTCTTTTCTCTAGTATGTTTTTCTGAATGTTTTCTAAATTGCCCAATGGAGAGAAGGTACATGTATATGTGTAGAGATGAGTGATAAGGGAAAGTGAAAGAGGTTTCAGGAAAGGAGTTTCTTCTAACCTCTTTACTTTGTTCTTTCATCACAATACTTTTTTTTTATAATTGTATTTCCCTATTGCCTGTCTTAACATTTCCCCCATTTTATGTCTTTAGTTCATCCCTGGAAAGTGGAGGGAAAAGAATACTTTGCTTTTACTTCTTTCCTTCATATCATTTTTGCCTGGGGCAAATTCATACAAAGTACAGAACCCCTCAAGGAAGTGATCAGTGGAGTTCCAGAGAAATCCTGCCCCATTTCTCACAAAAGATATTTCTCCTATCCAATCATACAATCCTTGACTACCCAGAAGTAATTTTACTCTACTTTAGGCCTACTCTCCATGAGTACTCCCACCAAACAGCTAGAATGACACATCAAGAAAGATATTAGTTAATCCAAGTCATGATCACATTAGATACTCTTCTAGGAGGCTGCCAACAATGGATTGCCCAGAGGATTAAAAGTAGTCATTGGTAGGACAAAGAACAACTTCCTCCACTACCAATTCTGATTTATTTTCATCAGACCATATAGTCTCCTAGATACTAGCATGAGCTCATTTGTCCCAATGTTGAACCTAAATTTTTGGTATAACAAAGGATTTACTGTTCACAACAGCACAAATGGTTCACTCCTTCACTCCATTCAGAATGATCTCTTGAGTACCAAAGTTATAGTAATCAAAAGACTATTCCCCAGCTTCATGACATGTACTTGGCAATTGATGTGTTTTGTCATGAATTAGACAGTAAGCTGTTGAAGTTACTTAAATCAGGTGTTCTGAGGTCACATTCACATCTATTCAAGCAAAATATTAAAAGACATTGCCCAATAAAAGTCAGTAAGATGACAATGAAAAGAACAACTACTAAGGTATCCTTAGTATCAATCAATTTAGCTTGAACAGTCCTCCTCCACAACAGAAAATATGCTTCCTTAAAAAAACAACCAGGCATTTTTACAATTCTACCAAGAGAGCCTCAATTTCTGAAATAGTCGACATTTTAACAGAACTGTATTCTGTCCACTAATATAGAAATTAATTTGGCTAAAGAGAAACTAAAGAATTTTAGGAAGAACAGTCAACACTCTCATCCAAAGACTTCTAGAACTGCATTTTTAAAGATTTGGTAACCTCCTGTAAGACAAATGTATCTATCTCATCAACTTTCTGATAGCAACACAATACTACTAAGATAAGAGAGCATAGTGATCATTATTGTGGGTTTTTTAAAAATATGCTTCACTGACATCTTTTTATTTTTATAGCACACTCATTTGAAGAGTCCCCCAATGAACTCTCTCTTGTGACAAAGAAAAACAATTAACCAAAACATTCAGCACCATTTTTTTCCTTAATAAGTATGAAGGCCTGGAAGGTTCTTGCTCTTCACCTCTGCTTCCTAGATCCATTGGGCTCTTTGTCTTTCTTTAGTATCAGTTCAAATCTCACCTTCAACAAGAGGCCTTTCCCGGTCTATTAGTATATTCTCTGTGAAACTGCATTTCATTTACTATACTTACATATGTATCTTTTATATATAGAGAGAGAGTTGTTTGTATGTTTTCTCCTCCCTTGGAAAATGAGTTTTTTGAGGGTAAGGATGTTTTTTTTCATCATTGTATCACTAAAGTTTAGACTGAAACATAGATCAAGCGTAAGGTCATATACAAAAAGAAGTAGCATCTGGAGGTCCTCACCCTATTTAGAGAATCCTTCTTTTGACTTGAACATCTACAGAAATGTAAAACAACAAAGCTTAAGAAACAAGGGCAAGAAGGTAGCACAGAGGATAGATAATATGTAAGTCTGCAGTCAAGAAGACTCACATTCCTGAGCTCAAACTCAACCTCACACACTAGTTGTGCAACTAGGGCAAGTCACTCAACCCAGTTTGTCTCAGCTTCCGATTCTGGAAAATGAGCTGGAGAAGGAAACAGATTTGTTATCTTTATAAGAAATTCTCAAATGGGATCACCAAGAGTCAGACACAACTGAAAAAGACTAAACAACAAAAAGACTGAACAACTAAACAACTGAAAAAGACTAAACAACAACAAAAAGAAATAACTTCAAGTTAAAAAACAAAGGAGTTCAAACTGAATCACAAAAACTGATAGTGACCTTCAGCAAGTCACTTAACCTCTGCCTGCCTTGGTTTCCTCAACTGTAAAATGGGAATATAATCTCACCTAACTCTCAGGGTTATGTGAAAGTATTTGTAAAAAGCATAGCAGTGTGTCCGAAACATAATAATTGTTTAATAAATAGTTATTTCCTTCCATCTTTCCTTCAGTAACAGAAAACAACCACCAAAAAACATCTAAGGTCAATAGAAAATTGTACAATATAGGTGAAGTCTACCAAAGAGAAAGAAAAGTAACTCCTTTGCTACACATGTTTCAAAAATATGGAGAAAAGAAGGAAATAGGTGATTCATTTCCATCTATGAGAGTTAATTCCTAAAATGAAAAAAAAAGATAATACTAAGGGAAAAGGACCATCATGAATAATATTAAGGCAGTTGGGTGACCCAGTGGATAGAGCAATAGCCTGTAGTCAGGAGGGCCAGAGCTCAAGTCCAGACACCTAATAATTACTTAGCTATGTAACCTTGGACATATTGCCTTGCAAAAAATAAAACAAAAAACATAAAAGATATTAAGGCAAAAATACTAATTAATATAGCCATAAACAAAAATCAGCCATATATCAAAAAAACTATCCAATGTGATCAAGTAGCATTTATAAATGAAATGCAAGGGTGTTTTAGTATCAGAAAAAAAGAAATCTCTATATTAAATCTTCTCAACAGGAGGAAAAAAATACTATTAGATCATATCATAAAATGCAAATAAAGTGTTCAATAACATAGCATCCAGTTATTTTTTAAAAATCTGTTAAAATATAGGAATAGAAGCATCTTTCCACAGTAGGATAAAAATATGTATTTTAAAACATTAGTTAGTGGATAAAATGTAAAAACACTAAAAACACTGCCATTAAAACCACGTGTTAAACAGAAAAGTTGACTCTTACTATTCCAATTTAAACAGCTACAGTAATTTTAAATATAGCAGTATGTCATGAAAAAATTAAAGGAATAACAACCATTGGTATATCTCTCTTTCCTTATGTCAAGTTCCCAGAAAAAAGCTTTCTATACTCCTCATCTCCACTTTCTCTCCCCTCATTCATTTCTCAACCATGGCAATTTGGCTTCTGACCACTCAGTCAACTGAAATTTCTTTCTACAAAGTTACCAATGACCTCTTTGTAGCCAGCTACTGGAGCTATCTGTGAATGTTGGCTTTATGATGAAGGCTATGGTCCCCTGCCTTTGGAAATCAAATTTTTTTCATAACTCCTACTCTTAGGCATGACCTTCCTTTAGTCTATCTTAGGTCATTTGAGTTTATTTCTTCATTGTCTACTTCTGATTCTCCAGATTTCATTGTCCACCATGCAACTGCATATATGCCTTCTCCTCTCCTGCTTCCTCTGCTTTTCAGATTTCTTTTGTCTTCCCCATTAAAACATAAGATATTGGAAAGCAAAGAATGTCTTCATTTTTGCTTCAATTTGCTACTGATGGGGCAGCTAGGTGGTACAGTGGATAAAGCACCGGCCCTGGAGTCAGGAGTACCTGGGTTCAAATCCGGTCTCAGACACTTAATAATTCCCTAGCTGTGTGGCCTTGGGCAAGCCACTTAACCCCATTTGCCTTGCCAAAAAAAAAAAAAAAAAGGCTGTATTCAATTTGCTAATGAAAAGCAAAAATTATCTAAGTATCTACTTGCCCTCAAGGAGCTTACATTTAATGGGGTACTAAATTATGTGGTAATGGTAAAATGCTATAATAATTCACAAATGTGAGAACTCAATTATTGAGAATTAATTACTCAGGAAAAATTTATTAGACAAAGGGTGAACCAAGACCTGGAAGTAGGATTTGGATAAGCATGAAGAACCTTTCAGAAGATAGAATATTATATTCAAAGACATTTTCATGTAAGAATGAGCATGGCTTATTCATGGAACAGAAAGAAGAAAAACCAGAACAGAGTGAAGACCAGAAGTAGTGGGAAATAGGATTTGATATGTAGGATGAGGGGAGATTTTGGCAGTCTTTGTAAGGAAAGCAGAAGAATGCATTCATGATGTGACAGATGATAGGGTGCCATAAAAAGAAAAAAAACTTTGAGCAGGAAGTGATATAAAGGAAAATAGAAGATTCCTGATGCAATGAGAATAGAGCTCTTTGAAGGAGGGAAAATATAAATACAGGACAAAGGACTAAATATTGGGTAATATCTGTAGTTAGAGAGCAATAAGAAAAGTAACTGGAAGAAAAGCATGAAGGGGAGTATCAAAGAAGCCAAGGAAAACAGTAACAATCACCAAAATAAAAAGCTTAAAAGAAAGGATGGTTTACCAAGATACCAAGGAAAATTATAGTGTTTTTTCACAAGAGATTAAAGTGTTAAAGTATCAAGAAAAATTCCTGCTCCACAAGTAGAACTTTCAAAGTAGAGCATTCCAGGTGGATCTCATGGAGCCTTGAAACCTCTAGACACTCTAAGATACATCTAAAGGCTACCCTGCTAAGAGCAACACTGTTTACTACACAGGAAAATGTAGGTAGAGCAGTTTGAAGTCTTCCCTCCATCTTGTGTTCCTACACTGCCATCTCGTGGACCAGGATTAAAAGGGGTGCATTCAACCTTGAAAAAGGTAAGGGGAGTTAGGTCAGTTATGTTAATAGATGAATGCCAATAAACAGGACATCCAAGGGACAAACCCTGTATGAGCCAAGTAACTCTGCTTAGTAAAAAGCCACAGGCAAGCAGCCTCAGCCTGGACCATATGTCTTTCAAATGCTAAGACCTGACCAATGAAAGAATCACAAAATTCTAGAACTAGTCCATCCTCCTAAATTTACAGTTGATTTTCTTCAAGTCAGGCAAAGTAAGGTAACTACAAGCTAGTTACTGACCAACCTAGGTCTAGAACAAGAAAATAAATCAACAATCTTTCTGTCTGTATCTCCTCATCCTACCTCCCCTTAAAAATGGATGTATTCTCCTCAACAAATTTTGTAATGCAATAACACTGGTTACCTTACTGTTCCTCAGAAGTAACACTCCATCCCTCCCCCCTCCAATTTCATCATTCAACTGAAACTGTTCTCTCCATAGTTACTAATAATTTCTTCATTGTTCAACCTCATGACCTTTCTCAGTCTTCATCCATCTTGACCTTCTTACAGTCTTTGACAGTTTTGAACACACTCTCAATAGTCTCTTCTCCCTAAGGTTTTTTTTTTTGTTTGTTTTTTAGATTTTTGCAAGGCAATGGGGTTAAGTGACTTGCCCAAGGCCACACGGCTAGGTAATTATTAAGTGTCTGAGACCAGATTTGAACCCAGGTACTCCTGACTCCAGAACCGGTGCTCTATTCACTGCACCACCTAGTCACCCTCTCCCTAGGTTTTTGAAACAGTGTTCTCTCCAGATTTTCCTCCTACCTAATTACCTCCTTTTCTGTCTCCTCTGTTCTTCCAGATCACACCCTCTTAACTATTTTGTCCTGAGTTTTCTTCTCTTTTCTCTTTTTAAAACTTCACTTAGTGATCTCATATGACAGCTCCCATGGATTTAATTACCATCTAGACGTTAGTGATGTTGACTTCTGATCTTGCATCTCTAATTCCCTTTACGGTGTCTCAAACTGATTGTCCAATAGAAATCTTAAATTCAGTGTCCAAAACAGAGCTCATTATCCTCCTCCTCCCCTACCTCTATCCTAATACTCTCCCTGTTACTTACTCTCAAGGGCACCACCTTCTCCATGAAAATTTCTCTAATCTGGCGAGCCCAGTAATCTCTCCTTCTATATTAACTCCTAATACAAAATTAAAAATATAAGAGCTCAGGAAACATCCACTTCAAACCTTTCATTTTATAATTAAGGAAACTGAGGCCCAATGACATATCTAAAGTCATATAGTCAATGGGTAATAGAGAAGGTACAAAAATTCAAGTCCTCCCTTACATCAAAATATTCATAGTAGTACTTTTTGTGATAGCAAAGAAATGAAAACAAAGTAAATGTCTATCTACTAGAGAATGGCTAAACATGTGTTACATGAATGCAACAGAATATTACTACACTATAAGAAAGAATAAATATAAATGCTAAGAAGCATAGAAAGATGTACAAGGACTACTAGAGCATAGTGAAATAAACAAGAGCCAAACAATAAATATTCAATGGCATCAACAATGCAAATGTAAAGGATTATACTGATTTAAAAAAAAACTAGAGAATGTTGGAAAATTATAAAAAATAATCATAGCTAAAAATGAAAGATATCAGAACACAACTACACCTCATCACTTTACAGAGGTAGGAGGTCCACAAGTGTTGCATATATTTTCAAACTTTTTAAAATATATCAAGTTATATCAGTTATTATGTTTTTTTCCTCAAGTTTGTATTTTGTTGACTTTAAAAAATATTATTTCTTGGATGGGATGGCCTTCTCAAAGGAGGGGAGGGAAAGATACCAAGGAAAATTATAGTGTTATAAAAAAACAAATGGTATCAGTAAAAGATTGTTGGAGGGCGGCTAGGTGGTGCAGTGAATAGAGCACCAGCCTTGGAGTCAGAAGTACCTGGGTTCAAAACCGACCTCAGACACTTCATAATTACCTAGCCATGTGGCCTTGGGCAAGCCACTTAACCCCATTGCCTTGAAAAATCTAAAAAAAAAAAAAGCTTGTTGGAAAAAAAACAAACATGGGCTTCTCTTGGGCAAAACAAGTACCAACTTTGAATCACCTACTCACCCTTGTAGATATTAACCCAAAATAATTAAAGCTACTTTATTAGGAGCAACACATTAAAGTTCCAGTCTATGTATCACTGATCTATCATACTTAAGATTAATAGTACTCTGACAAAAACCAAAGGCAAATGGTGGCACAGAAGATAGGGAAATAGATATAGAAAGAGAAAAACTTGAGTTCAAATCTAGATTCAGAGATTTACTAGTTGTATGACCTTGGGAAAGTCACTTAACTTCTACTTCAGTTATTTCAAGTTTAAAGTGGGGATAATTATAGCACCTACCCTCCAGGATTATTCTAAGAATCAAATAATATAATAATTGTAAAGGCCTCAGTACTGTTTCTGTCAGGTAGAAGATATAAACATGAGAATTATAATAAAATACATATACACAAGCTTATGAGATCTCAGGCTGAATTTACACATTTTTTTAAAATGATAAATAATGGGAATATGTGGCTTCTTGTGTCATCTTTTTTATTTCCAGGTACCAATTGAACTAGACTTCTAAGTTTCTTTCCAGCTCTGGAACTCTGTGAGACTGAGGTCTATTAATCAAGGGCCATTCTCCAGGAGCCATTCAGTACTAGACATAAACAGTTTTCAAAAGTAGAATTATAAATTAAATGACCACAAGAAAACATGCAACAAATAACAGTAAGATCCAAGTAAATAAAAAACAACCCATGTCATCTCTATTACTAATACAGACATATGCTTGCATCATTAGAGGAGCAGTGAAGTGTTCCAACCATTTTGAATTTCAATTTCATACTATCCCCCAAAAAGTGACCAAACTACCCCTTAATTAAGTGATCCTACTGCTTATTGGGAATATACCCTAAGGAAGTCAAAGACAGAAACAGTCAAAAACTGAAAAGGTCCAATTATTCATAGCAGTTCTCTTTGAGGTAGGAAAAAAACTGGAGTCAAAATGAGAGACATCAGTTGGAGAACACTGTAAAAACCATTTTTCTATGCACTCATGTGAATTAAGAAATGAAAATATGAGCAATTTAAAGAAATGCAGGAAGATTTATATGAAAGGAGTGAAATAAGCAGAAGAGAATAATAGGCATAATGACAAGAACAATATAATTGAAAAGATTATTAAAAGAGCAGCCTAAACTCTGAGTATAACTGGAAAACCAACAAAGGCTTCAGGGAACAAATAAAGAAATCTATTTCTTTCCTGTCAGCAAAGAGGTAGAGGATTATTAAGATAAAATTGTTATATATTGTCAAATATAGCCTCTCTGTCAGATGTTTTGTTTTTTGCAAGGCAATGGGATTAAGTGACTTGCCCAAAGTCACACACAGCTGGGTAATTCTTAAGTGTCTGAGGCCACATTTGAACTCAGGTCCTCCTGACTCCAAGGCAATACTCTATCCCCTGCACCACCTAGCTGTGACTTTTGTCAGATGTTTTTGACTAATTCAATTTAAATCAAGTCAAAAAGCATTTCTTAAGCACTTCTGCCAGGCACTATTCTAAGTGAAAGGGGGGGGGGGGGAAGGACAGTTCTTGCCCACAAGGACCTTCTATTCTACAAGGGAAATATGAAGACAATTGGGTAAATACAATAAACATACAGATAAATGGAAGGCATCTTTGAGGGTGTTTTTTCTTTGTTATAAAGATTATGATGTAAAGACAAATTTTAAAAAAAAGAAAGAAAATTATTCCTATTTTCTGTCATGATGGAAATCTCTACAATGACTTAGCCAGGATTCCTCATATTTCTCCTTAATAAAGTATTCTTCATCAAAAAGCATCATGAAATATTCATTGCAAATGGCAAATATTCCATTGCAAATGGCATAAATACTAATATGATTTCTATTCCTCCAGAGATTTCCAGTGCAATCATATTAGGAGTTGGACAAAGTACTGAACCTAGATTTGATTGGGTCAAGGTAACCTAATGACCCCACCTACTTTTTACAAATTTGGTCCATAGTCAGATTTCTTTATAAAGGGAAGCAATGAGCCTGAGAACCCAGTACATTGTCACTATCATTCCACCTGTGTTGCCTTAGAAATTCTATTTGGGCTGTTTATTTTCTCTGTATCTTCTCTGCTAGTTTTTGTTTTGGGATAGTGTGTCTTTGTTGTTCCCCTGAAGGCTGTTGTCCTGATTCTGGATCCTGATCATCACACTCTGCCTTGTATCTCTAATTCCTAGTTCAAAGGTCTCTGTACCAGGTTTCAACTCTGGCTCACTAATGTAACTATTAATACAGAAAATGAAGAGCAGAATAATAATAAATTTTAAAAATAAAATTATTAAAGGTCTTAAATTCCTTACATGAATGCAGAGTAAAGTGTTTATGTCCTATAGAAATCATGGTTAAACATCTAGACAGAAGGTAAGTTTGTAACTGGAATGGAGATGAGAGATGTAGTCAATAAGCTCTAAGATCTGAGTAAACTGAAAAGATAGGGAAAAGTGTACAAGGCAGGTTTAGTTCTATTGTTTTGGCTTTGGTTTTGCTATCATGACAACAGCAAAATGACATAAAGAAAAGAAAAAAATAACTTTGTGTATTGAATTTCATTGCAAATAATTCTACAATTACCATAACAGATCAGAATCATATTTGCATGTGTAGATATGAAAAGATTTGAGCTGTTTGACCTGTTTGAGGACAAGGTAATTGAAAACAGATCGAAAATTCACAGCCCACAACAATCTAGTAATTGAAGCTGGTAACAAACTTAATGCTTCAAAAGATTGTTCACTCCATTTTCCACCAGAGGGAGGCCTACATCTAACTAAAAATACTTAGTCCAGACACCAAGAAATACCAAGCAGAGGGAAAAAACACGAAATTTGATTTTTCAAACTTAATATAATTATTTTAAATCCTAAAAACCTGAAACACACATACAGTTTGTTTCTATTTACAAATACAATGCCTTGACTTTTGCATAATGAACAAATAAAAAATACTAATACAGTTTCAAGTTTTCCCTTTAAAACAAGGTCATAAAGCTGATCCACTCTTGAATCCTAAAAACAAAAGCTCAGTATACTAGAATGTGTCCAACTAAGATTCAGAGAACCACAGTCTCAGAGGCCACCTGTTCAATAATCCCATCTAGGGATGGCTAGGTGGCACAGTGGATAAAGCACTGGCCCTGGAGTGAGGAATACCTGGGTTCAAATACGGTCTCGGACACTTAATAATTACCTAGCTGTGTGGCCTTGGGCAAGCCACTTAACCCCATTTGTCTTGCAAAAACCTAAAAAATAAAATAAAAAATAAAAAAATATAATCCCCCTCTAAAGGGGGCAGCTAGGTGGTGCAATGGATAGAGCACCAGCCCTGGAGTCAGGAATACCTGAGTTCAGATCTGGCCTCAGACATTTAATAATTACCTAGCTGTGTGCCCTTGGGCAAGCCACTTAACCCCATTTACCTTGCAAAAACTTTAAAATAATAATAATCCCCTCTAAGGAAGAGAAACAAACCACTAGAAGGAGTCTCATTGGCCTTTAAGCCTAGCCCATATGTAAACTGGAATCTCCTTCATGATTCCAAGACTAGAGAAGAAATCACCCTTAAGGAGGTTGAAAATTTTGTATGTCACAGAGAGAGAATGGCAGACTTAGCAACAGGAAGAACTATGTCATTGGGTGACCTAGTCAAGTCAGCTGATCTCTTCAATTCAGTTTCCTTCATCCCATATTTAGCCCATTGCATGTATATATATATATATATATATATATATATATATATATATATATTATATCTACTATATATATATATATATGTATTTGCATACTATTAGACTGTAAGCTTCTGGTGGGTAAGAACTGTCTTTTGCCTCTTTCTGTATCTCCAACATTTAGTACAATGTCTGATACACAGTAGGGACTTAATAAATGTTTATTAATTGATGGTTTCTTCACCTGAAAAAGGATAGAGACTAGCCATGTAATTTCATTGATAATGGGGACTCCAGAATAAGGAAACTCCCTCTATCAATCCAGATCAGTACCTTCTCTAAAAATTAATGTCCTAGATTGCTGCCTTAAAGCCATTAGGCACCAGAGGCAGGACTAGAACTCAGTTTGTCCTGACTCTGGAATCACCTCTTTACCCCTTATAACACAATGCTTCTTGTCAGTGAAATTGGGATAGGGTTGGTGTGAGTATTAACTAAAACCTGCAGCTATTATTGTTGTTGTTATAAGATTAACAATAACAACAGGTCTAGAGTTAGAAACTAGGAGGACATCTAGTCCAATCCTCTCATTTTACAGGTGAAAAAAGTGAGAACCAGGGAAATTAAATTGCTTGTCAAGGCAACGGATGTAAATGGCATTGAGCAAACCATCTAAGGTAAAATTTGAGCCCTATACTCCACTTCTTTCTCACTACACCATAATGTTTCCTCTCATCCTGCATTGAACTGAGTGTAATAAAGGCTGGGATTTCTAGGAAGGGGAAAGGAAAAATCAGTCCTTCTTCAAAGAAGCTCCCCAACAATTTCAATTATTACCCCCTGAAGATGCAGAGACTTAATTTAAGGAAACTTTAAAACTAAATTTGCAAACCTTTATGTATAATGACATTTGGTTATACATTAAAATATATACAAACACCTAACTTTTCTAGCCTTTTAATTAAGCAAGCTGTTCCAGTTATACCCCCAACAGATAGGTAACTAGATTCTTTCCACCTGGGAAAAGACAGGTGAGATTGTAATTATTTCAAGCATCAAGATTCGGGAGTTTAGAGTTTTTATTCCAATACTCTGTAGCTTCAGGTAGTTAACATAAGGGATCCAGAATGAAATGCTAATAGCTTTTAAAAAACCCAATTAGCTCCCACATGGTTCCCAAACTTCATTATAAGCATAATAGGAAAGTCAAAATATTAACCAAAAGATCCCCAAGTCCCACTGCCAAACAATACATAAATCTAATTTTTATTCATCAAATAATTTTCTAAGTTCATATTACTATTTCAGAAATGTTTTAATCTTCACTTATGCTAGATCTCCAAATAATAATGCTGGCTTTATAACAGGAATAAAACATTTTTTAAAAAATAAGTGTTTGTCTTGATTGAGAGCAATAGCAATTTCATCTGAGATGGGGAACACCCTAGTGTGGAAACTCCCTCCGTCAATATAGCTTAGCAATTAATCTGCATTCTAGTCTTAGAGAGTTGTCTAAGGCAATCATTAAGAAATGAGATTTCTTGCCCAGTGTCATACAACCAGTACTAAGTATCAGAAAGGAAATGTAAATCTTCTGGAACACTAGAAGCCCAGGAAGAGTGGGAAAAAGACACTTTCCCTGCCTTCCTGTTATGCAGATCCCACCTACTTAAGGGGATTTGAAGGGAGTTCTTCCTTTCCTCCAACATTCTTACCAATAGCCTTCCTCCTTTACCTTCCTACATGGCTATCCCACCCCACTAAATTTCCCTATACTTTGGGAGGAAATCCGAAGTCAGTTCCATTCCACTGACTACCCACTTCCCAAGAGTCCTACCTTAGGCTCCTCCAATTGCTATGATTATTCATACCACTTGAATGATAAGGGAGTCATCAACCACACATTTGGCCTTAACACAAAGACTTCATATTTATCCAGCCACCACTCTCTCCTGCTCACCAGGCTTTGCTATGTACCCCAATACCAAACCTTCCAGACCTCTTCCCAGCGCTCAAGAAAGTGACTAGGTTAAGAAAAGACCAAACTGTTCAAAATGGAGGCAGTCATGGCAAATGAACAGAAAATGAGCCTTACAGTCCAGAAGATATGAGTTCAGTCCTTCCTCTGACATATATTGGCTGTTTTTCCCTGGGCCATTACTAAAGTTCTCAGAGTCCCAGAAAACCTGACATCTCTCCACTCACACAGCGAGCCCCCTTAGTACAGACCCTTATTTCCTTTTGCCTGGACTACAGCTATAATAGCCTCAAGTCTCTCTCCAATCCACCCACTCACTTGCTAACATGAATGTTCTAAACTGCAAGTCTGACTCTGTCATTCCTCCCTTGTGACACCCATAATCAACCTTTAGTGTCTCCAGGACAAATATAATTTCATCTGTTAGATAACTAAAGTCCTTTAAAAACTGACCCTTTCTAATCTGCTCTCCTCAGGGCACTCCATGATATAGGCATGGTAACCGATTTCTGCTCCTCACATATGCTCCTCTCTATTCCCTATCTTTGCAATGGCTATCTCCTAAGTCTGCATCTTAACTCCTAACTTCTTCCCAATACCACCTTCTGTGAAAGGCTTTTGCCCAGCTCTCCTTCCACCCTACTTCCCAGTGACTCATCTCTGAAATTACCTTCCATCTACCTGTAAATATGTTGTAGGGACAAAATTATTACATGTTAACTCCCCCATTAGAATTCAAGCTTCTTTAGGGAAAGGGCTTGGTTTCTGCCTTCCTTACTATCCTCAGTTTTAATAATGTTTGCTGACTGCTGTACCTGATAAGTGCACCTGATAAGTCTGCACTAGGACAGGTATATCACCTGGTAGTGGTATTATATTGGTAAGAGTTTTCTATAGTAATGAAGCCACAGGTCCAGGGGGTTTCTGTTTGTTTTTATGTCATGAAATTTCATAGTACTCTAAGAAAAAAAAACAGAATTAAGGAAATATGAAGGGAATTACATGAAATGTTACAGTGTGAAGAAAGCAAAATAAAACAAAAAAATACACAATACTGACAACTGATAATTTTTTAAATGAAGATAATTTCCAATTGTAACAAAAACTCAGATAAAAAGCAACAGGTTTTAGTCTAAGTTATTTAAAGTTAAAGCATCACTATTCCTCTTTTTTAATTATAAAGGAAACCACTCCATTATAAAATCACATGCATTTTCAGGCAATTTTATCTTGTTTTCCTGATTTGTTTAGAAGCTACAGTAGATTGTGTGGGGGGGGTGGGGTGGAGGGGAACTCTGAACTGTATGGGATTTGTATGTTTTAATAGCTAAAACTGCACTAAGACATTGGAGACATGCTGGATTTAGGTGTAATAAAGACATTCCAGTCCTTTTAATCATACAGTTGCTATTGTTCAATTGTTTCAGACATACATATCCAATTCTTTGTGATTCCATTTTGAGTTTTCTTGGCAAAGATCTTGGAGTTGTTTGCCATTTCTTTCTCCAGCTCATTTTACATGCCCTTGAGAAAACTGAAGCAAATAAGGTAAAGCGACTTGCCCAGGCACAGTTAGTAAGTCTTAGGCTGGATCTTAACTCAGGTCTGCCTGACTCCAGGCCCAGTGTTCTATCCACTGTACCACCTAACTTCCAACTCAGCACAGTAACTTTCTAGAATTGCTTCCTTTCCCCAGGTTGGCTCCTGAGACATGAAGCAACTGAAAAGTAGGAAATGATGCAAGACAATTGGTACATACTCTTGAAAAAGTTGGGGAGATGAGGATCTAGAACAACATAGGTATTAGAGTCTTCCTCTACTGGGATCAAGCTTATGCCAGCTTTAGAAGAGCAAACTTCATTCTTCCCATGAATATGTAGCATCACTACTACATTTACTAAATATTTTCTAAACTAATGAAGATGTACAGTTTATATTACATTCAACTGATAGTCTGCTTTTATTATGTATTTCTAATCTAATTAAATGATACACTTAAAGTCATAATAGATCAACTCTTCCCAATGAAGATATGTATCCAAAAGAGCAGCTAGGTTAAAGCACTGGCCTTGAAAGCAAGAGAACCTAAGTTCAAATCCACCCTTAGACACTGGACACTTATTAGCTGTGTGAGCTTGGGCAAGTTCCTTAACCTTGATGGCCTTACATTCAGGGTCATCTCCACAGGTCCAGATTTATATCTGGCCACTGGACCCAGGGGGCTCTGGATGAGTAAGTGAGGCTGGTGACTTTAGTACAGCGCCCCCTCACTCAAATCCATTTCATAGGCTGGTCATGACATCACCTCCCTGATGTCACAGTCTTCAAGAATGAAGAATAACAACATCCAAATGATGACTCTGCTTTTATTATGTATTTTCTAATTTAATTAAATGGTTTATTTACATCATAATGTGAGGGGAATAGAAGGAAGGAACATAAGAGTAAGTAGGTGGAGTCAAGCTGAATAAATCATACTACAAAAATGAGAGCTAGGAAGATAACAGCCAAGGCACAAGTCAGAGCCAACATCAGTAGTGGAGGTCTAAGGGGACAGATTGGGTAATTTGTTACCTATCAATGAGGGAGGGTAGACAGCCAGGTGGTGTGCTAATAAGGGCACTCACTGACCCAGATGAGAAAAGAGTACAAACTGAAATATCAGTCAGCAACCCACAGCAATCATAATGGAAAATTAATAAATTCCAAGAAATAAAGGAAAAGCAAGTCTCTGAAATCCTTAAAGTATATGGGGGAAACCTTAGTTCTAATACTTCTTTCACAACATGACTAATATTGAAATACATTAAACATGATTATAAATTTGCAATCTATATCAGATTGTTGATGCCATGGGAGTGTGTGTGTGGGGGGAAGTAAGATAGTAGAGAAATGTGGAACACAAAAACTTAGAAAAATAAAATAAAAATTTTAAGTGTATAAGGGAAAGGGAAGAGGGAGAGGAGTCCTTTGAGAGTGTAAATAACCAGGCCTGTTTCTCAGTTAAGAAAATAAAGGAAATGGGAATTAAAACAACTGAGTTCTAGTCATTGACCAAGTATTTCTATCTATAGGATCAAGGTAGATTAAGTGACAGCCATATGATCAAAACACTAATTGCAATTGTGACAAGGCCCTTGCCTCAGCATCCCCTATTACATCAACATCTTCTGTTCCCTTGATCAATCCTCTTATGGTATAATCTCCAGGGCCCTTATCATCCTATTCATGCTTCTCTGGATGTTCTCAATTTCACCAATGTTTTTCCTTAATATTTGTTACTCAGAACTGAATACAAAACTCTGAATATAGTCTGACTGCTCAACTATTACCTACTATATTCAATAAACCATTGCTTTCTATTACAATCTAAAATTTCATTAGGTTTGGTGTAACTCTGGGGGGACTTGGAGAATGAGATTTTGGGGGGGGGTCTGCCATGTTTCATCCTTCTTTGTATTGCTCATTAAAATCCTCAGCTCTTCTGCTTACACAATAAATGCATAGTAGGCACTTGATAAATTTTTTTATTGATAATTTTCTACTGTTATCCTCTTCCTTTTTGTCATCATTATTACCAAAAAAAAAAATCTTGAAAATTTGACTGTGGGATACACATCAAATCTGTGATGAGTTCTATCAGAAATAAAGCTGAAGATACTATCAAGTTCATTTATTCCATTTTTTGTGGTAGCTAAAAATTGTAAATAAAGTAGATGCCCATCATATTTAGTGGAATAGTCAAACAAATTGTGCTATATGAATATCATGGAATATTAATATATTGTAAGAAATGATAGATGAGAGAAGCATGGAAAGATCTACATGAATTGACACAGGTTAAAGTAAGCAGAGTCAAGAAAAGTAATATATATACCAGTGACCACAATAATGTAAATGAAAAGAACAACTACACAACTAAAATAAAATCTGAATTAAAATCGTAAAGATCAATCAAGCAGGAACTGAATGAAAAAATATGAGAAGACAGTTCCAACTCTGGGGCTGGGTGGTCCATAGGTGTTACACTTTATACATATTTCTAGACTTTTGCAATGCATTCATTAGTTGTGCTAATTTTTCCCCCTCTCTAAAACTTCTGGTAGTCATTTAGGATGACTATTTAAATGAGGAAAGGAGAATAATACTTGGGATAACTTTGGAGATAAAAGAAACTGAAAATAACAATAAAATGTATTTTTCTAAAGATAGTTTTTTTTTTTTTAGGTTTTTGTAAGGCAAACGGGGTTAAGTGGCTTGCCCAAGGCCACACAGCTAGGTAATTATTAAGTGTCTGAGACCAGATTAGAACCCAGGTACTCATGACTCCAGGGCCGGTGCTTTATCCACTATGCCACCTAGCTGCCCCTAAAGATACTATTAGAGGGAAAGTTCTATTTTTAGTTTTTATTTATATTTTTAATTAGTTTATTTATATTTTTAGATATAGGAAAAATTTTCAAACAATTAGATATATCCTAAAGTACAACATACTGCCTTAGGAAGCAAGGGATTCTCCATGCAATTTGCATTAGCCAACATGTATTAAAAGTCTATAGTGTATAAGGTATCATACTATGCATTAAAAATACAAAACAATCTGTTTCAAAGAATTTATATTGTATTCAGGGAATATAACATTACACAGACAAATAAGAACAAATCAATCGCTACACATGTTTTAAGAACCTACCAAGTGCTAGTGCAATTCTAAGTACTGGAGATACAGAAACAAAAATGAAACAATTCCTACTCTCAAGGGATTTACATTCTATAAGGGAAAAGAAACTTATATATAATATATATATATATATATATATATACATATATATATATATACAAAGTAATTTTTTTTAATTAGAAGAGAGGACAGGAAAAGCTTCATGTAAGAAATAGCATTTGATCTAAGCTTTGAAGGAAAAAAGGAATTTTAAGAGTCAAAAATTAGGACTTGGTCCAGACACAGGAGGCAATCTATGGAAAAGGCCAGGGAAAGGGAATGAAGCAAAGTCAACCAAAAAAGTAAATCTGGCTAAACCAAAGCAACATTATAAGGCAGCACTAATAACTGGAGGGAAAATTAGGAAAGCTTCAGGGAAGGGGTGACATCTGAACTAATCATGTAAAGGGAAAGATAAGGAAGGGGTAGAATCCCAGAACAGAGAGCCTTTAAAAAACCCAGGGATGTACCATAGCCTTCAAATTCAGAGAATTACTAGTAACATAGGTTAGAGTACATCAAGGGAGTAATATGAAATAAATTTGCAAAGGTGAAAAGAAGCCAGACTGTGGAGGGCTATGAATTCCAGGCTTACAAATTTCTATTTAATCCTTGACAAATTTTTAAACATTTAAACAGACTTCCAAGGGTCCAGGAGATCAAATGAGATAATAACCCAGAGTAGCTATATATTTGTTCCCTTCCTCAACCTCTCACTACTGCCACTGACCATCAATTTCTAAGGGTGAAGAGTGTCTATGAAATTAGATATGAAAAAAGTTAGTTTTATTTTCCCTAACCTATATGAAACCTAAGATTTCCTTCAATTGGGAACAAAGGAACAAAACATTATTCTGAAAAGAAATCTAAAGGGTATATGTAGGAAATCAGTAAAAGGAATGCACTCAAGGAGAGTGGCATGGTCACTCCAAAGTCTTAGGAAAATTAACTTGGCAGTTGTGTGGAGGATAGATTGGAGGAGGGAAGAGATTATATACAGGGAGATCTATTAGGAGGTCTTTTCAAGCAGAAGCTGGATGATCAGTGGTCAGGAATGTTGTAAAGGATTTTCTTTTCATATGTGGTTGGGCTAGTTGCCCTTCCAATTCTGAGAGTCCAGCCTAGTGTGGTGGCATATTTCGGTAACCAATGCACTACCAGAGAGGCTAAGGCTGAGATGCAGCAGAGTTAAAGCATTGGGAGCTGGGGGGAAGGTGCTAAGGAAATGGTGAACCAGCCCAGGTAAGAAATGCAGCAGGTTAAAGCTTCTCTGCTGATTAATATTGGGAGTGGACACATGAATGCTCAGTACATTAGTCCATAATTCTTGAATGCATGTACAGTGTTTAGTTATTCCCTTAAGTTAGATTATCATCTCAGAAAATGGAAGACTGTCTATTAATCAATGAACAGTACTTAGAATAATAGCAAACACATTACATTCACTAACACCTTATTTAATAAAGTTATTTACTATAGTCTCATGTTGTGATCATATACTTTGTGAGGAAATAGTAGAAAAAGACCCCATACCCTTTCATCATAAATAATAGTCAAACACAAGGTAAAAAGTTTTAATAACAAATTATTATTATTATTATTTCACTTTTTCTTTTTACATTTGTTACATCCATTATTGAAGAAATACTGAAAGACAGATAAAAAACCCATGAGATGAAAAGGCAACATTAGATTACAATCTGCACCAGGAGAGAGTATGCCAAATACCCATAAGATCAAAGATTCATCAAAGTAGTGAAATAGAAATACAATCACTATGGCTACATTTGTGGAATAAGGAAAACTAATTGAAGGAACAAGAATAAAGGAAATAGGAGAGAAGAAAAAACAATAAGCAGATAAAATGAAAGACAGGAGAGTAGTTAATGAAAGGAGGAAACCACAGACAGAATTTTCCTGAAGATGAAGCAATAATAATAAGCCATGGATAAAAGCCAATTTGTTTTTCAAGCAAAGGGGTTAAAAATGATTTCAGGATATATAAATGTATGAATATTTGTTACTGCTTTAATATCACAAAGGACCTATGCTTTGAAGGAAAAGTTTGATTCAACTACCATTTACTAAGAGACTATCATATATAAAACAATATAATAGACAATAGGGGAGAGAGAGGAAAAATATATTCAGTTTCTGCTTTCATGAAACTTATAGTGGATGAGAGGAAGGTGTTAGGTGCAAGAGAGACAATACAGAAATATTCAATAATATAGTATTAAATATTCTGCATTAGAGTTACATAAGAGATATAAGTTGTTAGGCAAGGTCAGCAAAACGAAAGATCATTTTTAACTAAGACATAAAGGAAGAGCAGAAATCAGTGAGGTTTTCACTGAAGAGGTGGGACCTGAATTAGACCCTAAGGTAGGTCCTGAAGGATGTCAACAATTAATTGCATATAGCATTATACTCTACCCTGTACAAAAATTTTCAATTTATTTTTAATTTCCCACACGATCTACCCATTCTCTTTTAATAAATGAGATGATCTACATAAAGCACTTCGCAAAACTTAAAAGTGTTATATAAGTGATAGCACTTCTTTTTATTAACAACAGGGATCATGTCCAAGACATTTCTTGTGCATTTGGTTTCCCCTATTCCATTTTAAGCCAAGTTTCAAAGGTTTGATTGGGGGGGGGGGGTCAGGAGGGAGGTTACTTCACTACTTGTGTATAATTCACAGTACTGTATTCATAGATGACAAGCACTCATACTGATAATGAAAAATTTAATGATTCTGAAGCCTATGAATGTCAATCAGCAATAGATATGTATAACTACAAATATTTTCCCACTGAAGAAATTAGCTATAAAAGATTATTCTTTAACTTCTACTTGGCCACAGACTGGCCTATACCTGGTCACACATTGGCAAACAAAGCTAATCAAAGAACTTGGCTTATCAGGCCTGCTACAATTCCTGTAAGAGTCAACCGGATCATCCATCCTGTTCAGCAATCCTTTTGGTCTCCCTTATCAAATCACTAGCAAAATCAATAGAGTAATTATTCCAAACCTCAATTTTACTCAAGTCTCCAATCCAATCCCATCGCATCCCTTTAATTCTAAAAGTCTTCTTCCTATATCCATCCTCTTTAACTTTCCTCTAACTCAGAAGAGGAAATCCCTCTTTTTGAAATCTAACTCTCCAACTATGCTCTCAATCTGACTTCTTTCACACCTCCTTCACAATCTTGCTCAATTATTCCTCTGTTAAATACCTTCAGTATCTTCCTTGCCAATGGTTTCTTCTCCTATGCTTCTAAAAAGGCATAGATCTTCTATATTTTTGAAAAGTCATTCAGCTGTTCTAGTTTATCTAGTTACTGTCCCCTTACTTCTCACCTTCCCTTAAGGGCCAATTGTGAGTGCCATACATATTTCCTCACCCCTCCTTTCCTCTTTCAGACCCAGTAATCTTACTTTCATCTCCATTATTTTAAAGTAAATGCATTATCAAGGACATCAATAGTTTTCTAATCACCAAATCTAAAAATTTCCTCTCAGTTCTCATTTTTCCTGAGGAAGGGAAATACTCATAAGCTCAAACATGTCTCTTTCTTTTTTAATATCTTCCTCCCGTTAAGGTATAACTTGCATGGAAAGCCAAACTGCCAAAAGAATAAATGACTCCTAAGTATCCTTAAGATTAGAGCCTTTAAGGTAAATAAAAATCAGAGGTTTTGTTGTGAAAGAACCATTCTTTAAAGATCTTTGGGTAGTATTATCCAGGTTCTCCTTCATTTCTGTTGATTTTGATGGATCTTCTTACTCCAAGTTCCCAATACCTAAATGACATCATTCTCCAAGTTTCAGTCCTCAGTTCTCCTCTCTGAGGTCTTCCTACTTCTAGACTCTCTCTACAGTGAGTCTCATTCTCCCAAAATAATAATGTGATGATGGGTGTAACTCTTCATTGCTTTTACATTCAAACTCCTTAGTTTGACAGAAAATTTGATCCCTCCCCACATATTTCTCTATACTTAATCCTGCCTTCCAGACAAACTGATCCTGTCCCCACCCTTAACATGTTTCTCATTTTATAACTTTTCTAATCCAATTAGCACTCCCTTCCCCACTCTGCACTTGTCAAAATTTTTCCTGTCGTTCAAAGAACAGATAGATCCAAAGCTGCCTATGCAATAATGGCTTCCTGAATGCCCCAACTGAAAGTAACTTCAACTGAATTCATTTGACATTTACTTCCTAATATCACCGTGAATAAACCCCCTCTACTAGTGTAGGTCTGAAAATTGTTTGGAGCACTGAGGGGTTAGTTGCCCCATCCAGAGTCACAAAACTAGCCATGTGTCAAAAAAGGGTTTTGAATCAAGGTCACCCTGACTTCCAGATGGCTTCTCTAAATCTATATCCTCACATAGATATAACTATATGAATAGGTATAAAGATACAGATAATATAGAGATAAATAATGAGATATACATGATATATAGAAAAGAACATAAATATCAAGGACAGATAATTTAAAGATGGACATAGATGAAACAGATGATATTGATATATAGATATATGTATAGATAGTTCAGACATGGCTATAGATATACTCATCTTACATAACCATAACATGGAATTTTTAAAGCTATTATATAATATTGCATATTTTTGTATGCTGTGTGTATGTGTATGTGTGTGTGTAATATATAAATTTCCCTTTAGACTGTAAATTTCTTGAGAAAGAGGGTCTTGTTTTATATTTGTCTTTCACCCTCAATGCTTAGCCTTGCATAACAGGTACACAATCAATATTTGATACATGATCACTTGATAAATAAAGTGGCCACCTGGATTCAAATGTTAGATCCTACAATGTGTAAAATGAAGTGATGACGGAAGCAAAAGTTGGAAGCAAAAGACAAAGCCTATTAAATTTTAGACCAGTGACACCAACATGCACAACTGAAGTAACAAGATAGTCTTCAATAATGGGATTCTGGAGGCCAGTCACTCCAAAAAGCATCAAATCTACAGCTCATCTGCCTGGTCTGAGGATATCCTTAGAATTGTATGACACCAGGATGCCAAAGCAGTTCCTGTAAGATGAAATGAAGAAAGGAGGCAAGTAGTTAGAAATATGTGCTGGAAAAACGTCTAAAGAAATCAACACTCTCAGTGGTCCAAAAGACAGGACAATTTCTGAATTATCTTCATATCTGCACCAGGAACTAACATATCGAGTAGGTGCTTAATTAATGATTGCCAAGGAAATAATCACAAAGATTGCCTTGGTTTGGAGCAACCAGAGAGGAGGAAAATTTGATTCACACCATTGCTCTAACCAACAATGCACCCCATTCTACCCTCCAAAAAAAAACCTAAAAAATATTGACAACTTCAATTGTTACCTATGAATAATTTAGGAAGGATGGTCATTCATTTGTCCTTACAAGCCAATCTGTACAGGGAGAATATGACCACAAAAGTGAAATAATATTGTTATCTGGAAATTCTTTCTCCTTCCCCTCCAGCCTCATCTCACCAATACCAGAAGGACATAAAAATTCACAATACCTCAGAAAAGGAAAAATCTTCTCTGACACAACTTTAGAAAATCATTTTTCTTTAGGTCTAGAAGTAAACAACTTCTATTTCAAAACTCTTAATAACATTAATGTGCTACAAAAGCATTTAGAGACCATACAAAGGGGATAATTGTAGGAAGCTGGTATAAAAGTAAGCTCCTAGAGGCTCTATCTATATTCCTCAGTTGGGGATGTTAGAAAAAACCAGATTAAAATATAATTGGGGGGGGAGGGGGCGGCTAGGTGGCGCAGTGGATAAAGCACTGGCCCTGTGGAGTCAGGAGTACCTGGGTTCAAATCCTGTCTCAGACACTTAATAATTACCTAGCTGTGTGGCCTTGGGCAAGCCACTTAACCCCATTTGCCTTGCAAAAACCTAAAAAAAAAATAAACTAAAATAATTGGGAAACATTTAACAAAATAAATAAAATATAATATAATGTGGCAGGATTTAGAGGTTCCCCTCCCCCCTTTTTTTAGTTTGATATAACTTAAGAGGTGACATAGAGCATAGATTTTTTTTAAAAACCTGTCAAAAATCATTGGAACTGCAAGATTTTAGTTAATCCACAAATTTGGCATAAGCTCTGTACATTCATTGATAAAAACTAAATCTCCTCATCCCTCTCTAAGATTCATCCTCACAGGGGTCAGCTAGGTGGCACTGTGGATAGAGCACTGGCCTTGGAGTCAGGGGCACTTGAGTTTATATTTGACCTCAGATATGTTAATACTTACCTAGCTGTGTGACCTTGGCCAAGTCACTTAACCACATTGCCTTACAAAACAAAAAACAAAAAAAAAACACCCAAGATTCATTCTAACTTCTTTTTTTCTGATTTTATTAATAAGTTAAGGAAATCCCACCTTATAGCTGCAGCAAATACTCTCAGTGGTGTCCTAATTCTCCTCCTACACAAAGGAAAAAAATAAATTCCAAAAATTCCCAAGAAGACCAAACAGGAAATAAAAAAAAGACATAGAATGTAGTCATTTTTTTAAAAAACCCACTATCTGATTTCTATCAGGTCCATTGTTGGCATCTTGTTCTCCATACTCTTCCCCTGTTAAGATCAGTAGCAACTTGAAACCAGTCTTTAATGAGAAAAAAAGGAGGAGAATCTGAGGATGGGGTTTAAGTTTCTTCACCAAGGAAAACAAATATACTGTACCGGACATGAAAATAAGCACAAATACAGAAAGTCAAAATAAACTGAGGCAAATTTAATGAAATGGGTCAGTGAGTCTAAGGAAAAACTGAACAAATATGTTCTTTTTTTAATCAGAGTTTCAAAAGAGGGTTAATGTAGAAATTAAATGTCATAGGCAAACATCTAGTGTTCAATAATTCTATTAAGATGGAAAGCAGGTATGACTAAAAGAAAAAAACTCTATGTAAGCTCAAGAATTTATTTTCTGAAACTATTAGATTTTTAAGACTACTGAGGTTATTTGAGGCATAGTCTCCTTTAGAAAATCTTTGCATATGAATCCACCCATTAGACTGTAAGCAATTTGACAAGCTACAATAGTCTTTCCCCCATCTTTATATCCTTAAGTACTCAGTATGAATTGAATCAATTTTTAGTGAATGTTTAAATATTTTATCTTCCTACCATTCATGTACCTCCCAAAACAGATCTCAAAACGTCACACCACACTCGACTTCCTCTTCTCCCAAGAAAATCTTTCATGTCTGACCCAATAGGTAGGTTCATTCCTACATTTGGCACTCCCTGGCCACAGCATAATAATAACAAATTAAAAATGATAATGATAGTAATAATAGCTAGTATTTATATGATCCTTTAAAGTCTGAAAAACACTTACACACATTATAATGTAATTTTACTATCTCATATTTTATATTTCTTCCTTAAGGATATGATTTCTCTGTCATCACATTCAACTGAGATCAATGTGTACCATGGAACCTATGTAAACACTGACAGAATGCCTTCTGGGGGTGGGGGTGGGGTTGGGGAGCAAGAATGGCGGAAAAATTGTAGAACTCAAAATAAACTCTTTCTTTAAAAAAAAAGAAAGAAGGGGCGACTAGAGCACTGGCCTTGGAGTCAGGAGTACCTGAGTTCAAATCCTGCCTCAGACACTTAATAATTACCTAGCTGTGTGGCCTTGGGCAAGCCACTAAACCCCATTGCCTTGCAAAAAAAACTTAAAAAAAAAAAGCACTTACATAGAATCTTATTTACTCTTCACCACACTTGGAGATGGATACTATTACTAAGTCTATTTTTGTGAATAAGGAAACTGAAGCAAATAAAAGATAAGTGATTTATTCAGGGTCACACAGCTAGTAAGTATCTGAGGCAGGATTTTAACTGACCAAATCAAGCACTCTCCACTATCCTGCCTAGCTTCCAACTTACCCTACTTTAACTCTGCACTTTTTAATTATCCCAATTACATTGTAAACTGCTTAAAGGCACAGACACAATATACTGTATTTTCTTCATCCTCTTGTTAGGCTTGTTGGCAACTCATTTCACATTCAGCTGCACAAGTTTTCCAAATGACCTCCCTGTGATGAGGTAAAGTAAGTACTGTTACCTCTAATTAAATATTTACAGTAATACTAATACAAAATAAATATTTACAGCTGAGGAAACTGAGCTTCAGAGGCTAAATGTATTAGCCATGATTGCATAAATAGTAAGTACAAGCTGGGACTTGAATCCAGTTAAGTCTTTTGACCCTATATAAATAATCTCCAAGTCTCTAATTTCTCCAAAATTCTCCTTTAATACTTATTTCAAAGAAAAAACACTTATTTCCAGTGAATCCCTTAAGTTAAAAATTTAACAACTACAATACTAGGATCTAGGTACAGAACATTTCCTTCAGAGGCCATAAAAACAATTCTCTAAATATTTACTGCAAGCAACACCAATTTAGGAGGCAGCACCCTGTCAACTGTAAATAATAAGGGTACTCTCCAGTACACTCAAAAGGAATTATATCAAAGAGGAGGCCTGTCATACACTTATTTGGAAAGCCAGAAAATTCAGATCATTCAAGTCCTGATCTCTGATAATCTATCTCGCTACTAATTCATCATCATTTATTAATTCTGAGAGCCTTTTGTTCCAAGGCCTAAATAATTTGCCAGGCTGATTTTTATCTGCAAGATGATCCATATAATCTACAAAGAAAAACAGGATTTTCAGACACAGTATGAGTTCTTCAATTTGGCTTACATGTAAATTCTGGGATACTATCCTGAGGATTTAACAAGGAGAAAACCCCAAACATCCCTCCATCTCCTATAATTCACTGGAAAAACAATAAAATAGGGAAATAGGGGCAGCTAGGTAACACAGTGGATAGAGCACTACCCCTGGAGTCAGGAGGCCCTGAGTTGAAACCCAGTCTCAGACACTTAATAATTACCTAGCTATTGGGCAAAGTCATTTAATCCCCCATTGCCTTACAAGAAAAAAAATAATAAAATATCCTAACTACGATAGCATCCAATCAGGTCTTCTAGCCTCTTCCTTCTCCAATCCGCTCTCTAAATAATTACAAACTATTCTTAAAACACATCTAATTATATCACTCTCCTCTCATTCATCAAAAAAATCTTTTAAACTCTCTATTGTTTCTAGAGGGAAAAGAATCCTCACTCAGGAAATAAAAAGTCCTCCATAATCTGGTTCCTACCTTTCAGTCTTATTTCACTTTCCAGTGAAACTGGCCTTCCAGGGAGATTCAAGGCCTCTTTCAGGTCCTCTGTTTTTGAAATGTACCACTTCCTTCACCTCCACCTCCTAAAATCCCCCAGTGTACTTCAAGACCCAGCTCACCTAAGGACAGATCTATCCTGATCCTTCAAGTTTCCAGCATTCCCTCTATTCTTGAAATCACTTTGTGTAGACATACTTTGTTCCTACTGACACATACCTGTTGTATTCCCTACCCCACAAAGAATGCAAGTATCTGGAGAACAAGGAATGTTTTTTTACTTTGTATCCTCAGAGCTTTGCACACAATGGGTATTTTAAAACGTGTGTTTAATTAACTCTCCAGGCCTGCAATTGTCTACTGTCCATCTTAATCAAGGAGTAAGAGGAAAGGAATTTGTTTTCCAATCAGAAACATAACGTGCTTACACAATTTATTTCAGTTTCAAGAAAACAATGGATTCAAAATTTAAATTATAAGTCAATTATAGAGCAAAGTAAATATTCAGGAGAGAGCATCCCCACCTCTTTATGGTTAGAAACAAAAAAGTGTCACAAGTGTTTAAGACCCTAATAAACATGCACCCACATCCCCCTTTTTCAAGCTAATACATAATGTATCTCTCTGCCTCTCTAAGAGAAAAAAAGGACCATAAAATTAGAGTTGGGAGAAATCTTAGAAGTCATCTAGTCCAGTACTCTCATTTTACCTGCCTAGTTGGTCTAGGTCACAAAGATAATGAGTGACCAGAATACAAATCAACATCCCCTTGGTCCATAGACTAAGCTCTGCACCACTACATATGCTGTCTCCTCTAAGTACATAAATCTCTTTCATTAGATAAATAAATATGCCAGGCATTATTCTAGCTCCTGCAGATACAAATGTAAAAGTTGATTATTGGTCTCAAGAAGTTTACATTAGGGGGTGGGGGGGAAGAGAAGAGGGGAGGGGAATAGAATATACTAGTAGATTAGAAAATGAAATACAAAATTATTTTTTGGCTTGAGTAGATCAGAAATAATCAGAGAATTCAAGAAAAGCTTCTTAGAAGAGGTGACATTTAACTAAGCCTTGAAGGGAACTCAGGGGTTCTCATAGGCTGAGTGAAAAGTAAGCATTTCAAGCCATAGACCATCTGAACAAAGTCGGGACAGGCAACATAAAATGGAAACAGTCAGTAGGTCCCTTTTGCTGAAGCCTAGGAAGTCATGAAAGAGTATGATAAGTAACTAGTCTGGAAAGATAGGCTGAAGCTAGAGCAACATAAACCTTGGGGGATCTGGGTTCAAATCTATCCTTTGTTACAATCTGTGTGACTAGAGTTAAATTCAGGCAACCCTCCAAGAGTATGTTATAGATGAGTAGTACCGGCAGTGGCAGAAAGAGGCTGTACTCTGGGATTTCCTTATACCTATGGAATCACAGACAAAAAAAACCAAAATAAAACAAAACCAACAGCCCTATATCTGAGACTGAGAAATAGAAAAATATAGTGGAAAATGCAACAGATTTAAAGTCAGAACTTTAGTTCAAATCTCTACTTTGTCATTTACTAGTTGTATAGTTTTAAACAAATTGCTAAATTTCTCTGGGCCTCATTTTCCTCTTCAATCCCTTCCACCTCTCTATGATCTAACAATCTAAAGAATTCACAATATATATTGGAATTGAACTTGTGTTTTCATGGCTATGTAAAAGCTCCCTCAATCAGAACAGATGGCAGATTCTCTTTTGGAGACTCGGGCAGCTTACATGGTATAGTGCATGGAGTACTAGCTTTGGATTCAGGAGGACCATTCAAATCCAGCTTCAGGTACTTAATAGTTGTGTGACCTTAAGCAAGTCACTTAATGCTGAATGCCTGGCATCCAGGGCCATCTCCAGTCATCCTGATTTGTATCTGGCCACTGGATCCAGATAGTTCCGGAGGAAAAAGGGAGGCTGGTGACCTAGGACAGCACCCTCTCACTCAAATCCAATTCATGTGCTTTTCTTATGGTCTCACCTCCCTGAAATCAGGGGCTCAGCTTAAAGACTTCAGAGAGGCCTAAACTATTGGCTTGCTCTTTGCTAGCCATGTGACCCTGGACAAGTCATTTCATATAAATACTTACTTTGCCTCAAAACTGACTTTTAATTTTAATTTTTAAGTTACCAAGCTCTTCATCTTCCTAATGAGAGTCCCATAAGGAACAGGTTGGCAGAAGAAGAGACTTAAAGCTAGGTCCTCCTGCCCCAAGGTTTGCTTTCTATATACTACCTAGGGTTATAATATGTGGATCTATGCACATATAGATATACGTGCATTTATGTATCTCTCTATATATATAAATATATATAAAGAAATATTATTTTATATATTATATAAAGAAATATAGATATATAAAGAAATAGTATTTTATATATTATATATATATGTATATATATATATATATATATACATATATATATATATATATAAAGAAATAGTATTTTGCACCGGCCCTGGAGTCAGGAGTACCTGAGTTCAAATCTGGCCTCAGACACTTAATAATTACCTAGCCATAGGGCAATAATTACCTTGCCTTGGGCAAGCCACTTAACCCCATTGCCTTGGAAAAACTAACTAACTAACTAAATAAATAACATTTTATATATTATATAAAGAAATATAAAGATATATAAAGAAATAGTGTTTTATGCATTATATAAAGATATATATATAGTATTTTATGTATTATATAAAGATATATAAAGAAATAGTATTTTATATATTATATAAAGATATAAAGAAATAGTATTTTATATATTATAAAGAAATATAAAGATATATAAAGAAATAGTGTTTTATGCATTATATAAAGATATAAAAAGAAAGTATTTATATATTATATTGTTGTACCCAAAGAGTGAGATGGAGAGCAGGATCTGATATGTTTGGAGATCTTTAATATTCCCAGGGGACTGTCTGGGGATGATGAGTACCCAAATCAGACAGTACCTGAGTGTTCAGGGGATAGGGTTTTTATAGTGTTTTGAGGGGGAGGTACTGAGAGCAAGCAAGATACAGAAGCAAAGACAGCAGTTAGATATATTGTCTTGTTATACTAATACAAACATATGTAAACATATGGCTCAGTATAGACAGGGGGGATGGACAGGGTGGGAAAGGTTCAGGGTCTCTCTGTTATGTCTGAACATGTTTCCTGAGATGGAGGGAGTCACTTATTCATGGGCTTCCCACAGGTTTCAGGGAGTGAACTTTACTATCTTATGGTTCCAGCTGCATCTGGGGAAGGGGAGGCAGTCCTGGGAGGAAGCAGGAATCTAACAGATACAGTAAGATAATTAGGCTAACAAGGGTGCTTTCTGAATCTTACCTAAATTTATGGTATATCTGTGACCCCTTGGGTCCTATTCAGACTATTTTCAGACACAAAGGCACCTAGCCAAAGTTATATTTCTAAGAAATTTCTCAGGGCCCAGAAGGATATCAGGGACCCCTTTCTAAACAGGAATTTCACAAACATTGATATTGTACTTCAATATAAAGCTATATATATATATATATAATATACATATATATACACATATATGGTATTTTATATAATATATAAAGATGTAGCATTTATGTATTATATAGATATATAAATAGTATTTTATATATTATATAAAGAAATATAAAGCTATATAAATAATATTTACATGTTATATAAAGATATATAAATAGCATTTTATGTTATATAAAGAAATATAGATATATAAATAGTATTTTATATATTATATAAAGATACATAAAGAAATAGCTTTTTATATATTAATATAAAGATATATAAAGAAATAGCATTTTATGTATTATATAAATATATAAAGAAATAGCATTTTATGTATCATATAAAGATATATATAAAGAAATAGCATTTTATATATCATATAAAGATATATATAAAGAAATAGCATTTTATATATTATATAAAGATATATAAAGAAATAGTATTTTATATATTAAAATATATAAATAGTATTATACAAGTTTTTAATCCCTATTTTACAGATGAGGAAACTGAGGCAAATAGTTTAAGAGTCGTTAGTCGAATTGGAACGTTAACACGTGTGTGCAACACACAGACACACAGACAAAAAAGAGTTTCCTTCCAACCTACTGGCCCAAATCACGGAGCTTCTTCCCCCAATCCCCAATGCCGCCCCTCCTCCTGGGCGGGGCTCCATCTAGTCCCGCCCCACCACAGACTTCCTCCCCCAATCCGCAGCGCCGCCCCTCCTCCTGGGCGGGGCTCCATCTAGTCCCACCCCATCACAGACTTCCTCCCCCAATCCGCAGCGCCGCCCCTCCTCCTGGGCGGGGCTCCCGCTAGCCCCGGCCCGGCCGCTGCCAGCCTGGGCTCCCTGGCCCAGGCGGCCTCCCCCGGCCCGCCCGGCGCCCGCTCTCACGCGTCCCCTGCCCCCTCCCCTTGCCCCTCCGCAACAACAAGGACCCGGGACGGCGGGGCATTACGGGAGACAGGCCAGAGCGGGAGAGCCGGGCTGTCGGGACGCGGGTCGCTCCGCGGCAGCCCTGGAAACACGTGGGTCGGCGGCCGGGCGTTGGGACAGGCGAGGGGGTCGGCCTCCAGCTGGCGGCGGGGCCCGGGGGCCCTCGTCGGGCAGGCGGGCGGGTCCAGCCCCTGCGGCCCCGCCGCGCCCCGGCCTCCCCGGCGGGCAGCCCCAGGTGAGCGCGCCTCCCCGTACCTGCACAGGCAGCGCTCGCACACCAAGCCGCGGCTCCCTCTGCACACCGTGTAAGCCAGGGGCTCCGACTGGTAGAGCAGCTCCCCGGGCCGCAGCGAGGCCAGGGCCCGGAGCCCGTTCCCCCTGCTGGGGCTCCGGAATTTCTCCAGCTTGGCCCTCTCCATGGTCCTCGGCGCCAGGAGCCCCGCGCCGGGCTCGGAGCTGTCCGCCTCCGGCCGGCCAGAACTCCCGGGCAGCCGCGCCTGCGCCTTAGACGCGCGCGGAGCCCCGGGAGGCGGAGGCGAGTGGCCGCCACTGAGCATGCCCAGAAGGCTGGGGGGCGGGGTGCTTGGGAGCGCGCCGAGGCTCGGCCCGGGCTCGGCTCGGGCTCGGCTCGGCCCCGGCCCCGGCCCCGGCCCCGGCCCCGGCCCCGGCCCCGGCCCCGGCCCCGGCCCCGGCCCCGGCCCGGGACGCCGCATTTCTTCCTCCGTCTGTGAGGGGATGGAGGGCAATCCGGCAAAGAAAGCCGAGTCACGAGAACCCAACCAGGAAAGACTGTCCGGAAGAGGGCCAGGGTCAGACTGGCTGGTCCAGGATCACTACAGGCAGGGGCTGGATTAGAATCTGAGTTTTCTTTAATCCTGGTCCAGGACACTATCCTTCCCCCCACCCCAAGCTGCCTTGGAGTAGGTGCCCTGGAACCATTGAGATGTAGGTTTGTAGTCCTATGGCAAGAAATTAAGGAGTAAGGGTCAGCCGGGAGATATAATGGGTCAGAGCACTGGGCCGCCTGGACTCTGGAAGATCTAAATTCAAATCCCACCCCGGTTACTGTGTAACCCTGGACAAGTCACATTTAATCCCTGCTTGCCTCAGTTTCCCATCTGTTAAAATGGGAACATACTGGTGACAAAAATGGCAAACTACTCCCATATCTGTCATGTAGAGTTGAACACAAGTCATTTAATCTCTTTTTTGCCTCAGTTTCTCATCTGTAAAGTGGGAACACACTGGAGAAGTAAAGGCAAACCACTGCAATATCTTTGCATTGTAAAATCAGACACAAAATCAACAGTGGAAAATGAGGAAGCGGAGGAAATAAATTGAAGGCATACAATCATAAAGGATTACTTGTTTTCAGCAGACTTCTCTGAAATCGTCTTAAATGCTAAAGCAGCTACAACAGAATGGGAGCTCTTTACAGGTGTGTGCTGAAGTTTGAGGTAATTATTAAATTTTAGCATTTATACTTTAAAATGCTTATGATTTATTGTTTCATTGACTGTCTTAAGAGTGATGGTGAACATGTTAATAATGATTAAATTTAAAAGTATCTCTGTGTATATTTTATTGGAAGGACTAAGTTGTTAAATATTTATTAGCACATTCCTCGAGCTTTTATGTTTGACTGTATTTCTCACAATTATTTGCAATAAGTACCCACTATAAATGTTTCCTAATTGAAATTGAAATCTAGTACCATAAAACATACAGTCAACTAGACTAGCACTAACCTCCAATCTGTGAATGACTGGAGCTGAACAAAGCAGGCTAGAGGCAGGTGTGTCAAGAATCAAGCAGTGGTTTAATTAATTTCAGAGTGAGGAAAATGCTTATAAGTGAAGGTCCTCTAAGTAAGAGGACTTAACATACTGGGCAAAGGCAGGGCTTATATACATAAAAGACCATTAGAGTGCTAAACCACAACACAATCATTCTTGGGTCTTAAGTAAAGTTCCCATATTTAATAACTCGGGTTAAGACAAGCATTCTTGGAATAGTAGGGACAGTCTCTAAGTTGTGTGAGAATCCTTGAGTTTTGTGATCTGTTCACTGGGGTACAGAACCATAGTTAGCAAGGTAAGAACAGGAATGCAGTATCTGGTTTGGTTCACTTAGCAGTTAGATAAGCACAGGTGTAAGGAGATGATTGATCATTTTTTGCTTCAGCATATTGACTCTCAGGTTCCCAGAAATACAGGAAACTCCAAAAATCTAATCAGTAATTGATTAAAATGAAAATCATAAATTCCTCAGTGAATATTTGGTGCTGGTCAAAACAATATATTTTGCTAGAGGGTGAGATCATCCAGAGTACAAAGAATTATTATGCAAGACTCAGGGGACAGCCTGCTTGCAGGACCTTAGCTCTGGAAAATAGATTGTCTGTATGTACATACATACATACATCATATATACATACATACACTATTAAGTTGTACTAATGATAATTAGACTCATAGAAATTTTAAGTTTGATTTAATTCATTTCAAAAGGAGTTGTCACTGATAATTTGCAAGGCAATATAGTAATATAAAATGATGAAAATTGGTTTGACTGGAAAGTCATCAGTCCCTCCTTCCAGTATGCATATATGCCAAGTCTAATAAATACAGAGCCTGAGCAATTCAGAGCCTGGGTAGCAAAGTTAGAGTTAAGTTGCCTACATCATAGCCTCTCATTCCTTACTCCTAATTAAGAAACTTAGAAAATACCCTCATTTCACTGGTCCTAACTGTATTATCTTCTCCCTGTGCATGGTAAAGCAAATCTCATATTGCTGCCTAGCCAGCAGTTAGATGAAACAATGGAACCTGGAGTCAGAATCACCTAGGTTCAAATCTAGTCTCAAATAGTTATTAGTTGTGTGATTCTGAACAAGTTTCTTTAACCTCAGTTTGCCTCAATTTCCTTATCCATAAAATAGAGATAATAATACCACCTAGCTCCCCAGATTGCTGTGAGGATGAAATAAGAAATCTGGTAGATACATAGTGTAGTGTTTGGCATATAGTAGGAGCTTAAGGAATGCTTACTTTTTTTTGTCTAAAATTCTATGAAAATTTGAGTCCTGGGGCTCTGATCCCAGAGTTCAGAAGCTGGTACATGGTTCCACTTCCAGAAGATTCTCCACTATGTACTACATTGGAACAAGGACAATAGAATCCATACCTTGAGACCATTCCCTGTTGTCATCAGTCTGCCTCTTCTCTTTTTTAGTGGTAATTAATTTTGGTTCACAGCTATCCCTTTATGGCTCTGCTGCTTTTTTATCAAAACTATCTGCCATGATAACTAAAAACTAAAGAGGAAAAAAAAAACAGAAATAAATCAGTCCCTGCCCTAAAAAGGACTTCCATCTATGGGAGAGACCCAGCAGGTCCAGAGATAATCTGAGGATGGGGAAAAAACTCATAATAATTTGAGATAAAATAAAGTATCTTCTAGGAATGGCTATCTGAGCTAAACCTTGCAGGATTTCTACTAGTTTAATAAGGAGAAGTGCATTTCAGGTACTGGGGACAGCCTATGTGAAGGTTGAGATTGAGCCCTAGAAACAGCAATTAGGTTGGTTTGGCTAAAATGTAGAAAACATTCAGGGAACTAATATGATGTCTCTGAAAAGGGCAGTTGTTGCTCTTATTCCCGTTCATTTTTTGAAGAGAACCAATGATATCACAAATGAATGATGTCTTGACTAGTGCATAAATTGAATTTGAATGAGTCTCATCCAATAGTCAGTCTCTCTTCCAGTCACTGAAGTTCAGTGGCACAATAAAAGTCAAGAAGCCTGATGATGGCCCAAAATACAGTGGATAACCTTGGTGTTTTTGATGTCTGACTAAGCTCTAAGCTCTTTGACCACTTTAATAGCCATTGGAACAAATTGTGTTCATCCATTAGACTAGGAGAAGTCTTTTAATGCTTGGTGCAGGTATTCCCTAATTCACCAACAGGTTCAAAGTCTCTTGGCTACCCTCACTTTAGTTTAGCTCATCTGCCAAGATGGTTGGTGTGGCCACTTCACATGCAGCAACTTCTTGGAGCCACAGGTGAGAGTTAGGTGACAGGTAGATACCAAAAATGGATCAGCAGCTCAGAAAAGGGTTCAGCAAGCCCTCCCATAAAGGTTCTAGTCTTCTCTAAAACCCCATAAACTTCAGAAAAGAACAGTAGGAATCAAAATGAAAAGATGGCTTATCAGGGGTGGGGAACTTTTTTTTTCTGCCAAGGGTCATTTGGATACACACATCATTCTTGGGCGTTCTTTGGTCAAACATTAGTGATTCACTCTTAAAAAGTTACTAAATTTATTGAATTTCAAGTCCCTATTTCTACTTTAAATATTGAGCTAAGGAATTTATGTCTTATCCTAGCAACAGTGTGATTGTTGTTCAGTTATTCAGTCACATCCAACTCTTTTTTTTTTGTTTTTGTTTTTTTTTAGGTTTTTTTGCAAGGCAAAAGGGTTAAGTGGCTTGCCCAAGGTCACACAGCTAGGTAATTATTAAGTGTCTGAGACCAGATTTGAACCCAGGCACTCCTGACTCCAGGGCTTTTTCCACTGCGCCACCTAGCCGCCCCACATCCAACTCTTAAGTCCATGGGATTTTATTAGCAAAGATACTGCAATGATTTGCCATTTCCTTCTTCATTGTGCCCCTATTTTACAGATGAGGAACTGAGACAACATTTGAATTCAGATCTTCCTAGAGACAGTAGGGAATCACTAAATATTTGTTCATACCTGTATTCTCAGAATATTTAAATGAAATATTTAACATTTTTTTCTAGTTTTTCATTCTTTTGGTTTTGTTTTATTGTTTCTTGATTTCTCACAAAGTCATCAACTTCCCTTAGCTCCATTCTACATTTGAAGGAATTGTTTTATTCAGAGAGTTTTTTAATTTTATATTATTTTTTGTAAGACTTTGAGGTTAAGTGATTTGCCCAAGGCCACACAGCTAGGTAATTATTGTCTGAGGCCGGATTTGAACTCATGTCCTCCTGACTCCAGTGCCAGTGCTCTATCCACTGTGCCACTTAGCTGCCCCCAGAGAGCTCTTTTATCTCCATCTGGCCAATTCTGCTTGTTAAGGTATGCTCCTCATTGACCTTGTGGACTGCTTTTTCCATTTAACCCTATATTGGTTTTTAAGATGTTAATTTCTTCAGTATTTTTTGGTCTCTCCTTTACAAAGCTGCTGACTTGGTTTTCATGATTTTCCTGCATTGCTCTCATTTCTTTTCCCAGTTTTTCCTTTTCTTCTTTTACTTGTTTTTCAAAACTTTTTTTGAGCTCTTCAATAACCTGAACCCAATTCATATTTTTCTTGGAGGCTTTTGATAAAGAATCTTTGACTTTGTTATCTTCTGAGGGTATATTTTGATCCTCTTTGGAACCAAAGTAATTATCTAGGGTCAGATTCTTTTTTTCCTCTGTTGCATGCTCATTTTCCCTCATGCCTATGACTTGATTTTAACTTTTTTTAAGGTGGGGCTCTGTTTCCAGAGTAGAGAGTATGCTGTCCCAAGCTTTTGGGGACATCCCCCCAAGGGACCTCAGTTCCTTCAGGGTTTTATGAGAGGGTCTGACTGCTCTCCTGGTCTGTGCTCTGGTCTATGGATGGCAACAAGCCCTCCCCTCTGCCCTGGAAGGAGGGTCCCTACTCCACTATGGCAGCATGGTATCCCAAACTGCAACCTGGATCTGAGTAGGAGCAAAACAACAGAGTCCTCTCCCAAGGATAGTGGAGAGAACTCTGCAGTCTCCTCGATCCATTTACTGTCTGTTGGTTGAGTGCCCTGGAAGCAGCTGCTGGATGACTCCACAGGTTGCCAGGGCCGGGGCTGCACTGACACCTGCATGGACTGGGCTCCACACTCACTCTGGTGCAGCAGAGTTTTCCCGCTGACCCTCAGGTTGTCCTTGGCAATCCCTGGGATGAGAGGTCCGGAAACCCCCACTTCTCCCTCCACGCCCCCATAGACTCAGGCACCCTGGGACGTTGCTGGATGACTAGAACTGTTTTGCTACTGCACAGCCAGTGCTGCAGTTCTAACCCTGGTGGAACAGACCCTTCTCACAGATCTTCCAAGTTGTCTTGGGCCAGAAAATTATTTCACTCAGTTTTTCTGTAGGTTCTGTCACTCTAGAATTTGGTTAGAGGCATAATTTTAAGGCATTGGAGTGATGGGGGGGGGAGCTTCTGGGATTTCCTGCCTTCACTCCATCTTGCCTCTACTCCTCTATCCAGTTCTTATTAAAAATCACATTACCAGAGAGAGGCATCAAGATGGTAGAGAAAAACCAGGAAGTTGCCTGAGCTCTCCCCAGTTTTCCTTAGAAACCACATTAAATTAAGCCTCTAAATGGATTCTGAAGTGACAGAGTTAAAAAAGATAGTAAAACAATTTTCAAGTTTAAGATAATTTAGAAGGACTTCAGAAAAGGTTTGTCTCACTTGGGTACAAAAGGGAGTGCAGCCCAGCATAGGCAATGCCCTGGCAAGCCAGAAGGAGGCTCTTAGCCACAGTACAGATCAGCAACTGAGGGCCCTCTGTCCTGGATTAGTAGCCAATTATGAGACCTCCAGTCAGATACAGAAGGCAAAGTGCCAGACCCGGAGTTTATAACACAACAAGTGCAACTAAGCCAAACCACCCTAGCACAATGTGCAAGCCATCAGCACTTGCGGCTGCAACACAGAAAGCCAGTGAACAGGCTCCTGGACCCCAGTATAAGAAGCTTAGGATAGTGTCTCCTGGAATCTAACAAAAATATCACCTACCCAAGAAAATTAAGCATAATCTTTTAGGGGAATAAATGACATTCAATTAAATAAGGACTTTCCTGATGAAAAGACTAGAGTTGAATAAAAAATTTGATCTTCAAAGACAAAACTCAAGAGAAGCAGGAAAAAAGTAAACAGAAAAGAAAAAAAATATGTTATTCAATAAAGCTAAACTCTTTACATGTCTAGATGAGAAGCTGATAACTATCTCTATTAGGGTAGTTAGAAAGAATATACTCAGAGGTATGAGTGTAAAATTGACTGATGTCATGATAGGAAAAAACAGTAAAGGGTAAAAAACAGGATTGTATTGGGAGAAGAGGAAAGGGCAAGACAGAATAGGTTAAATTTCATACATGAAGAGTCATAAAAGACATTACAATAGAGGGAAAGAAGGAAGGGGATAAACATTGTTTGAACCTCACTTTGATTAGATTTGGCTTAAAAGAGGGAATACCAAATACACTCAGTTGGGTATTTATCTTATCCTATAGGGAAGTAGAAGGGAAAGAGGAAGGAAACAGATAGAAGGGAGGGCAGATTGAGAGGCAGAAGTCAGAAGCAAAATATTGGTGAAGAGGGGGGTAAAAGGTGAAATGGGGGAGGGGAATAGGATGGAGGGAAATGCACAGTAATCATAACTGAATGTAAATGGGATGAACTCTCCCATAAAATAGAAGCAGATGGCAGGGTAGATTAAAAAACAGAATCCTAAAATATGTTGTTTACAAGAAACACATCAGAAGCAGAGTGATACACACGGAGTAAAGGTGTAAAAGGCTGAAGCAGAATATCTTACGCTTCAGCTGAAGTAAAAATTGGAGGGATTGAAATCCTGATTTCAGACAAAGCAAAAACAAAAATAGATGTAATTAAAAGAGAAAAGAAAGGAAAATACATGTTACTAAAAAGTACAGATAAAACTGAGATCTGGTTTTATAAAAAAACAATAAACCATTGGTTAATTTGATTTAAAAAAAAGAAAGTAAACTAAATTAACATTATCAAATGCAAAAAAAAGTGAATTCTCCAGGAAGTTGAAATTAAAGCAACAATTTTGCCCATCTGACAATCTAAGTGAAATGGATATTTACAAAAATATAAATTACCCAGATTAATAGAAGAAAAATAATACTGAATTAACCCACTTTTAGAAAAAGAAGCCATCAATGAAATCCCTGAGGAAAAGAAAGATTCCAGGATCAGTTGGATTTAGAAGTGAATTCTATCAAACATTTAGAGAACAACTAATTCCAGTAATATGTAAACTATTTGGAAAAATAGGCAAAGAAGAAGTCCTACAAAATTCCTTTTATGACACAAATGTGGTACTTGACACCTAAACAAAATAGAGTCAAAACAGAGAAAGAGAATTATAGATCAATTTCCCTAATGAAAACTGATGCAAAAATTTTAAATAAAATATTAGCAAAGAGATTATAAAAATTTATCACAAGGATATCACTTTGACCAGGTGGTATTTATGCCAGGAATGCAGAACTGATTCAATATTAGGAAAGTATTAGTATAACTGACCATGCATCAATAATAAAACTAACAAATCATTTGATTATCCCTATAGATGCAGAAAAAGTTTTGAGAAAAATGCAACACCTCTTCCTATTAAAAACACCAGAGAACACAGAAATAGAATTTTCCTTAAAATGAGTAGCGTCCACCTAAAAGCATCAGCAAGCATTTATATGTATAGTATACCTAATAGTATACTAAAAAAAACCAACTACTTGAAATAATTAACAGCTTTACCAAAATTACAGGATATAAAAATAAACCCACGTAAATGATATACATTTCTGTATATTACCAACAAAATCCAACAAGTGAAATTCCATTTACTATAACTATAGATAATATAAAATACTTGAGAGTCTACCTACTAAAGACAAACCCATGAACTTTATGAACACAATTATAAAACACTTTCCCTAGAAATAAAGTCAGATCTAAACAACTGGAAAAATATCAGCTGCTCATGGGGAGGATGAGCTAATATAATAAAAAAGACAATTTTACCTAAATTAATTTTCTTATTCAGTGTCAAAACAATCTATTTAAAAATATTTTATAAAGCTAGAAAAAAATAAGAGGAAACTTCTGGAAGAACAAAAGGAAAAGAATAGTAAGGGAATTAATGAAAAAAAGTACAAAGGATGGTGACCTAGTCATACCAGATCTAAAAATATATTATAAAGTGGCAATCATCGAAAGTATTTGGTACTAAGAAATAAGAGTGGTGGATCAATGGAATGGGTTAGGTACAGATGATGGTAGTAAATGCCTAAAGTAATTTACTGGTTGATAAATTCAAAGACTTCAGCTTCTGAGATAATCACTATTTTGACCAAAAATTCTGGGAGAATTGGAAAATAGTACAGCAGAAACTAGGCATAGACCAAATCTCACAACATATACCAAGATAAGGTCAAAAATAGATACATGATTTGAAAATAGAGTGATACCATGAACAAATTAGAAGAAAAAGGAATAGTTACCTATCATATCCATGGAGAAGGAAAGAATTTGTAAGCAAACAAGAGATAGGAAATATTATGAAAATGAATAATTTTGATCATATTAAATTAAAAATATTCTGCACATCAAGATTAGAAGAAAAGCAGAAAGCTGGGAAACAATTTTTGCAGCCAATGTTCCTGATAAAGGCCTCATTTCTCAAATAGAGATTTAAGTCAAATTTGTAATACAAGTCATTCCTCAATTGGTAAATGGTCAAAGGATATGAACAGGCAGTTTTCAAGCTATCTATAGATACATGAAAAAATGTTCTAAACTACTGTTGATTAGAGAAATGCAGAAACGACTCTGAAGTGCCAGCTGACACCTGGCAGATTGGCTAAAACAACAGAAGAGGAAAATGATAGATGTGTTAGAGAATATGTGGGAAAACTGGGACATTAAAATCAGTTTGGAATGTTATGAACTGATCCAGTCATTCTGGAGAGCAATTTGAAACTATGCCCAAAGGGCTATTAAACTGCATGCCTTTCAATTTAGCAATACTACTAGTGGAGGGGACCCATGCCTTGGAAAGCACATGGTATTAAGTGGAGTTGAGCTCTGGGGGAGTGTACTTAAGAGAGCAAAGCAATTGAGATCTTTGAGTGACAAAGTGGCTTTATCCTACTATTGAAAACTTTTTGAAAGCTTGTGGCCAATCTTATCTTACTATTAAGTTGAATGGTCATGAAACCACTAGATTGACAATTAATCCATGGAGAAATAGACTTAGATATTTTGTGTTATTGTCAATTTATCATCAGGAAATCATATACTTGCACTTTGCCCAGCATTTTGGAGCATTGTGGAGCCTCACTGATATGAGAGAGAAGTCATATCCACAGGGCCAAGGACTCCTTCAACATCCACACATCACCTTAAGTTCTGTTTCCTTTCAATCAGGCTAAGAGGTGAAATGGTTCTGGAAAAGGCAAGTGAGAAGTATGTCTTTGCACAACACTTCCCTCATTATAATAAACATAATGCTAGTCATACTGTTTTGTATATGGCACCATGAACCTCTTTGATTACAAAGAATGAACATCCATCCATCCTAAAGAGATCATAAAAATGGGAAATGGACCAACATGTACAAAAATATTTATTGTCTCTCTTTTTGTGGTGGCAAAGAATTGGAAGTTAGGGAATGACTGAATATGGAATGTCATTATGCTATAAGAAAGATGAACAGTTCATTTCAGAGAAACTTACATGACCCGGTGATGAGTGAAGTGAACAGAAGCAGAACATGTCTACAGTGATCTAAGATAATTCCAAAAGACTCATCATCCACATCCACATCCAGAGGAAGAACTGTGGAGGCTAAATGCAAATCAAAGTCTACTATTTTCACTTTTTTGTTTTTATTTTTTGCTTCATGTGGTTTTTCCCTTTTGTTCTGATTCTTCTTCACAACATGAATGAAGTGGAAATATGTAAATATGATTTTATATGTATAATATATCAGGTTATGTGCTAAAGAAGCTGTCTTGGGGAAGGGGAATGATCTGGAGGGAGAAAATTTAGAACAAAAAAAAAATCTTATAAAAATGAATGCTGACAGGACAACTAGATGGCACAGTGGATAGAGTATCAGCCATGGAATGAAGAGGACCTGAGTTCAAATGCGGCTCAGACACTTCATAATTACCTAGCTGTGTGACCTTGGGCAAGTCACTTAACCCCATTGCCATGCAAAACCTCCCCAAAAATGTTGAAACTTATCTTTACATGTGATTAGAAAAAAATAAAATATTATTAAGTGTGTGTGTGGGGGGATCACATTCTTAAATCAAATGCCAAAATGAAATACGATCAGCATTTTTCTGCAGTAATTTCCTTGATCCTCATATTTATTCAGGTGCTACATTCTTTATAATCAAAGGCTATTCTGTCTCATAGTCCTCTACAAATACTATTTACATGTTTAATATACTGTTTTACTAGCATGAAATACATCAAATTAAAAATATAATACTAGCAAAAACCACTAATTCACTATAAATTGGAACTTCATATATGGTATCTGTCCTAGTTAAGGGAATTGCAGAGAAGTTAAATATTAAATAAGTTAAATAATCCAGTGGTGCCTGTGGAGCCTGTCTAAAGATTTCCACACTCTAAAATCTAGACAATAACTAATAGAGTGATTGGATTGCTATATAAGATAAAGCAAAATTTAACTTCAGAAAATAAGAGAGACTTGGGCTTACAAGGACAATTCCTATCAATTTTGAACATACAAACCTATTATAGGTTGAGATTTATTAAGCATATAAACTGCCACGGAAAAATTCTAGTTCAATATAAACATAGAAACAATTTCCATAGAATGAGAACAGAATCTTTAATAACTCTAAAGATAGGACAAACAATTATTACTGAAAAAAAAGAATGACAATGGGTCACCAATTGATTTATCTACCTTAGGCCCAAGGAACAAAGCATAGACATAAAAGCATCTTCTTTCCTGACCATCTGAGAGAGGTGAGAGAAGAAAGGATGGAGAGAAAAGAGACAGTGAAAAAAAAGAGAGAAAGAAGGATGAGATATAAAAAATAAGAGATAAGAGGAGAGAGATGGGGAAAAGGAGAGGGAGTAATGAGTAGAAAAATAAAAGAATATGGAAAGAGATGAGAATGAATTGGTGGAGCTGAGTTTTTTATATTTATTCGTGTGTGTGTGTGTGTGTGTGTGTGTGTATATAGATATATGTTTGTATATGTATACACATATACATAAACGTTCACTAATATGGGCAAGCTCCATATAAGTAGGAAGTGTTGAACTTGTATGTGAAGTTCATCTGGTTATGTGACTGTTGGGAAATCACTCCTGAGTGTTTTTAATCAATTTAATCAATTTAGTTTTCTAAAACTAAAAATTGTTTAGAAGTCCCCTATTTCAAGAAAGATCCATTTCCCCCTTGTAGGATTACATTTAGTTTTGATAGGTAAGCTATTCTTTGGTGGTAAACCTGTATCTTTTGCCCTTTGGAATATCAATTTCCAACTCCTTCTCTTTTAATGGGGTAGGTGCCAAATCTGTGTAAAATTGACTAGTTCCTTGGTCCTTCAACTTTTTTCAGGTGGATTGCATTATTTTTAGTTTTAGTTGGATGTTCTGTATTTTGGCTATGATATTCCTAGGAGCTGTTTCTTTTAGGAGATAATGTGTAGCTTCCTTCTATTTTCACTCTGCCCTTTGGTTTTCAAGAAATATGGACAGTTTTCATTTGTGATTTGTAGAAACAATTCTTTTTATTTTAACTTTCAAGTAAATAATGATTCTTATATTTTTTCTTGACTTTTTTTTGGGGGTCAATTATTTTTGATAGTATCTTACATTTTCTTGTTATGGACTGTTGTATGTGGGAATGCTATAAACTATCTTCACCTGCTGCCCTTGAGCACCAGAGTCTTATCTTACTAAGTGCCATGGGACTGGCAGTGGGTTAGAGACTGGAAAGGTATTTAAGCACTGGTGTTTTGATAAACAGAACACTTGGAGATCTTGATGGAGTACTTGCTTCCCTTGTCGTCTTCCACCCCTCCAACAGGAAAGATTGAAGGAGTCCAGAAGTGGGACTCAACATTCTTCTACTGTTTAAGTCATTTGCCTTTATTTTTAAATATTTGTCTTATGTAATCACTAGCTTCTGCTTAATCCATTCTAGTTCTTAGGGATTCTCTTCATTAAGATTTTGCCCCATATACTAAAACTGTTTAGACAGAATATAGTGTGCCTCTCATAGCAGAAAACTGATGGACTAGAGATGTAGAATGAGATACATTTTCATAGTCAATGTATACGTTTATATTGCTGTTTTATTGGTCAAACTTAAAACAGAAAGGAGGAAACCACTATACCATACATAAGGTCCACTGTAGTTCAAGCATTGACTCAGAAACCCATATATCAACATTATTTTTGTTCTATTTTGTTTTCCTTTATTGTTAAATATATTCCAATTACATTTTAATCTGGTTCAGCCAGTAGTGCTGCAAGACTTTGAAACTTCTGATTTGATAAAAAGAAATAATTTTATATCATGGGATGGAGCTGTATTACCATTGACAAATAATTTGCCTTCTCTAAACTTTAGTTTGCTCTTCTATGAATTCATAGGGGTGGGACTTGATGATCTCTAGTTTTTTATAGCTCTAAGGGCTCAGAGACAGGAAGTAGCTTATTTTCAAAACCAGTTCACTTTTAAGTGTTAGAATCAAGGCAAAAAACAGGTCTTTTGATTTGAAATCTAAAGCTTTTTCATCTGTTTTACTTTTAATATGCCAAACAAGAAGCTAAAGACATGCAAATATAGTGATTTATCAATATAAATATTCTATTATCTATCCTCATGAAAATAACTTAATTAAAATAAGCAGTAGGAGGCAATTAGGTGGAACAGTGGATACAGCACCAGGAGGACCTCAGTTCAAATGTGACCTCAGACATTTAATATTGCCTAGCTTTGTGACCTTGGGCAAGTCACTTAACCCCAGTGCCTTAAATGACAAGCTATAGACCAGATTCTTGACCTTGTGACATTAGGATTATAAACACTTTATCTTTCCAAAGGTCACAAATTTTATGAATTGCCCATTCATCTCATTTTCAGGATGAAGTAATGACATAGGGAGGTGATGCCATAACAAGCACATTAACTGGATTTGAGTGTGTATGTGTGTGGGGGAAGAGAGCACTGTGCTAAGTCATCAACCTCACTTTCTCCTCCAGTCATATGGATCCAGTGGCAAGACATGAATCAGGACAACGGCGCCCTAGAGTCTGGAGGACTTGAGTTCAAATTCACCTTCGTACACTTGACACTTGAGGCAGCTAGGTGGAGCAATGGATAAAGCACTAGCCTTAGACAGGAGTTCCAATCTGGTCTTAGAAACTTGATTCAAATTAGCTGTTTAACTTTGGGCAAGTCACTTAACATTTACTGCCCGACATCCAGGGCCATCTTTAGTCATCCTGTGTTTTATATCTGGCCACTGGACCTAGATGGCTTGGGGGGAGAAAGTAAAGCTGGTGTCTTAGCACATCAACCCCTCATTCAAATCCAAATCATGTTCTTGTCATGGCATCACCTCCCTGATGTCACAGTCTTTTCAAAAATGAAGGACAAACATTAGAATGAAGCAATTGAATTTTAAAAGACATCACAAAAAAAGACTGATATAACACTTTATAATATATACTTTTTTATTAAAATATATACAACACAATCCTATTTTAACAAATTTATATATTATGTGTTGCTAAAGTATTTAGATAAGAAAATTCAGGCTTTGTAAGAATAACACAAAACCCATGAGAAAAAAAAATCTGATTAAAAACCTTAAATATTTTAAAATTTTATTTAAGAGTTCTTGCAACCTTGTTCTTCACAAACTTGAAAAATTAAAACTTGCCATTAGTTAAATTTACAAAATGAATTTCCACTTAATTGTTAACTCAATTTACCAAGTAGTTATGTAGTATTGAACAATTTTTTTTGGGGGGGGAAGACCCAAATCCCGAAACTCTTTAGTTTTTAGTTAAACAAATCAGTAGGAAAATGAAAACTTTATTTACATATTTTACATGTTTAACAGTACCAACTGTTAAAATCAACATGAACTTTCAGCGAATTCATCCATTTATTCTGTAAGGATGCAAATTTTTCAAAGGATCTGCTCCAGTTAATAAAATCTTTTTATCTTAGGGACTTGCTGGAACTGAGCTTTGCAATAAATGATCATATAGCCATTTTTGAGTAAATGTTTCGGAACGTTCCAAAGTTTCAAAAAGGTATTTAAATTCTTCTGGGCACAAATTGCCGATAGGTTCATGTTTCTGCTTGTTTAGTTGTTGAAGCAAATCATCTATATCACATACACACCATGAGCTGCAAAATACGTAAATAAGTTTATTTCATTATTTTAACATTTTTTCAATTAACATCAAAATATACATACATAAATTAAGCTATAGATTCAAACGTCTTACTGACCTGATTCTCAAAGTCTTAAATGACTTGGAAAATAATAGGTATGAACTTCAAGAAAGAATCATATTTCTTTTGTAAACTCCTTTTGTAAAATGGCTTAAAACTGTCATTTTCAATGTGCTCATCTTCTGCTCAAAACATAGGTTTCCTTTAACATTAATATTCCAAATCCAACTGTATTTGAATTACACATTAATTGCAGAAGATTTTACTGTTAACACTAAATTATAATGTGAAGGTGACCCTGAATTCTCCAAGCTGAGAGAATAAAAAAAAACTCTGGTACTATCTACATGGTAGAAAATCTTTGAGTTCTTATAAAAGATCGTACATGTTTTCCTAGAATTAGCTTGGCTACATATGGAGGCACTCATCACTAGCTAGTTGGCCAATTAAGCAGTACATATTTTTGTAAAGGTGACAAGAAAAAATTGAAAATGGTCCTCAAAAGCTGCATAGCCCCTTTCTGCAATGACAGTGGTTGAAGGTATTAACAAAAACCAGAACTTTTAGACCACTAATAAAGCATTCACTTAATGGTTGGTATTCTAAATGTGGGATCTTTGTTCTATTGATGAATTGAATTGCTGGAAGAATTGAAGCTCACTGATACTGTCACTATCACCATAAATCAAACTTGAAAACATAAAGATGTTACAACTAAATGGAAGGAGGACTCATGGTTTCTCTTTGAGGAGGTCAATAAAGGAGCTGAAAGTATCTGGGTTTATTTTATGTAAAATGAAAGATCATTTCATAGGAAATTTTGTAATCTTCTTTTGCTGATACTCATGATGAACATGAGTAAAAGAACAACTATTTGGATTAAATGAAGGATGGTACCAATATCTATTGCACAAGATAAAGAAACAGAGAAATTATGTGACAAAATAAGATCCTCTAAACTAAGTACTAACAGTTAAAGTACATCTATTATTCTTTGATACTTGTTGATTTCATTGTCAAAGTGGTAACAAGAAGGAGGATGGAGAAAAATAAGAGTGGAAAACATGGTTCAGAATGAATAAATTGCTAGTCAGAGGATTGTAACTAATCAAAAATATACTAATACTCATGCCTCTATATCATTAGTATTTTCTTGAAGGGCAGGAAGGCTTTAGATTTGGCAAATACCAAACAATATAAAGAAAAAACGAAGCTGATTCTCTATCTTAATAGTTCAGTTAATAAGCATTTACTGAGTGCTACACACTGGTAATACAAAAAATGCCAAAAAGATAGTCCCCTCCATTCTAGGAGCTTGTACTCTTATCTTGACCATTATCCATTACATTTGACAGGAAACATATTTTGAAGTCATATTTAGATTCAGAAAATATTCTTTCCCACACATTTCAAATCTAACTTCATGGTTTTTCCCCAAATGATAAGGGAACATGTTCTCTCTATAAGAGGACTGTTTTTTGGAAATTGTTCTCAATTTCTTTCTTTTCCAATTTTCCCATAATGAACATTCTTTTAATCAACATGATTCCCTTTCATGTTTATGGTTCTGTAATACTGAATGTGTTTTATTTTCAATTTGCATCTTGATTTCATCTGAAGTCCTGAGTATCTAGTTTGTACAAGGTGCTCCATATTTTTATAACCTCTAGTTTTGGCTCACAACAAAGAATTCACCATGCAACCACAAGCATGTTTCCAGAAGCAAAGTGTCATTCTTCTACCCCAAACTGGCAAAATTATTCAGTTTTAAAATGGTGTTCAATTATAAATCATATCTTCTTTACCTATGGCATTAAATGTGATATGTTGTACTTAGACCTCTAATATGGTATAATTTAAATATGGAGTAATAAGAGAAAACTTGCATTACCTACTTCACAGGTTGGTATTAGAATCAAAATGAGACCATACAGGGTATCCTAAAAAGATATTGGAACTCGAAACAGCCCTAATAATTTTAGAACACCTGTACACAAAGTTTGCCAACTGTAAAGTGCTACACATGTGCCATATATTATTACTATTTAGCTAATTCAGCTAGTTCTATCTGTCTGTGAAAACTAAAATGGTATGGTTTACATTTATAATTTCCTTTGGAACTTTTCACGTTTCAGGTTCATATACCTTTGGCCTGGGATTTCAAGGCAGGGAGCTGAACTTAGTCTTGCTACTTGCCTGCTTCTCTGAACAGGATGGAAAATAAATTTGGGTTCCAACAATCTCACACCTTCAGTTTAATGTAGGCAGATAGTCAATAATGAACTAAGAGAAGAGAAGCCAACTAGGTGGCAGGATATACAAGAGGTGATGCTCACTTTCTCCACTTCAGTGAGAGGATCATTGATGTAAAACTTAAAAGTGACCTTAGAAGTCAATGAATATTAATTTTTTAAATAAAGAGGATTTACTATTTCAGAGAATTGAAAAGAATGAAAGAAATATGTGAATGGAGTGAGACAATAAGGATACGCTGTTCTCCTAAGTTAATCAAATATTCAAAACTAGAAATGCAATATAATGATGAATCAATTCTCAAATGAACTCACCCTTTTAAATACTTACGTAAATATATCAATTAATTTCAATTTCCTCTTGTTAAGACACTGTTTAACCAGGCATATGAAATTGTATGAGTTTATAGGTGTCAAATGATCTGTAAATAAATTTCTTCGAGGAGTTAATCGAATAAAACACAGGTGCTTGTTTTCAAATTCCTGAAGGAGAGAATAAAGAAGGAAAAAGAAAGTCAGAAGATAACCTTATACAAAAATTATTGTGAGGACAAGAACCTGACCCTGTTTCAATTCATCTGACACTCTGGGTCAGAGATGGGGGAAGGACAGTAACAGCCTGCAACTAACTGCTTGGGTGAACCCGGGCTAATCACTTCATATCTCTGAACCTCAGTTTCCTTATCTGTAAAATGAGAAGTCTACACTAGATGGCCTGTGAGGTCCCTCCAGGAATAACTATGGTACATTTCCTAAAATGTACTAATGTCATTTAAAAAAAAATAGCAATACCTTAGATGCTGAAGAATCTAAAACTCAGTATTTTTTTGACTACTTTTGCAGGTTTTAAGTCACCCAGATATAATCTTTATGTCATATTTAACACTACAAATCTGGAAACTAGCTAAAATAAAAACTATTGAAAAGCATAATCTTATTCCACTGGCATCACAGAACATATGAATCTTGCACTGAATCATAGAAAAATCTAATACTTGTCAGTCTCAAAGAATTTAGAATTACCGGTTAAATTACTAAACCAGTTAAAGTATGGGTGACTTTTTTAGAATGTTCCAGGCCTTATTCTCTTGTAAGACACTTCTCTGGTAGAAAGATTAGTTATCTTAATTGCTGGGAAGAGAGGCGTGGAGCTAGACTTTTCACAGGCCTCTACAATGGGGATTATTTCATAATTATTTTTTTGGTACATTTCAGTAACCAAAATCTCTTAGATAAAGACCAAGATCATCCACCTAATGCTGAATTCTGTTCTTTAATATGCAGTATATTAACATGATTGGCATACATGCATTAAATTAGAATTTTCATATATTTTACTGATGCTTAATGTATTTCTCATATACCTCTACGAACCCTGCCTAGTGACAATGAAAAATAATTAACAAAAAACACATATCATAATACCTACATCTGATACGTATAATAATTCTTTTCAAATATTCAAGAGTTCAATTCCCTCTATGGAATCTTTTCATTTATATTGAAGTAGTCATTGTGAAGATCCTTAATTCTCTCTGGGGAACTGAGGATTATAGGTATTCTATTATTTCACTCTGGATAATTTCACAGAAATGTAAACATTTTTCATATTCAAATTTTAAAATATAATACTTTTCACAATTTCTTTGGGTTTGACTGTTTCAAATATAAAAGTTTTCAGTTCCAACATATTTTAAGCATTCCTAATAAAATACAAAAAAAAGCAATACAATTTTTGTCTTTTTTTTTATTTTTGTAAGGCTTTTTGTAAGGGTTAAGTAAATTACTATCTTTTAAAAAAAAAAGCAGATAAAAGAAAATTTTCCCCTCCAAAAAAAGTAAAATTTATTCCCTTTTTCAAGTAAAATGTTTTTTCCATATGGCTGTCATTTCTTAATGATTTTTCCAGTCCTCTTCCCAACAAACATTCCCCTGTAATAAAGTGGTTAAACAAGATAAGTTAACACACTGATTATGTCTGTAAAGCACTGCTTCTTACCTTGTTCTTAAGTGATCTCAGTGACCCATTTTTCAGTGTTACAAATGATGATAAAGGCTCCTTGGGAAAACAAAGAAGTGTTTTAATGCCACTTTCATCAAAACTAGTTATTGCCGCCTTATCTATCTTACCTAAACTGGCTATTAACACTGGGCATATTTTTAAAATAAGATTTAATGCAATGCAAATTTTGGTTGACTTCATTCATTCCTCTGTAGTTCCTCTATCAGTCACAGAAATGTATTTATTCACTCCACTATTGGATTTCTAACCCTGGGAGTTTCCTCCACCTTGTGCTTTTGATTTGTTCCTAGACAAGGAGGATACCCAGAAGCCATTCATGTCTTCATTCCTGACCCCTAGACCTGATGAAGTACCTCCTGTTTTGCTTTCCCATTCCTTTCAGAAAGCTTCCTTTTAAATGATGTTGTCCCCAGGTAGAACGTGAAAAAAATCTCTGTATATGTATTCCTAGTGCCTTAGGCCTAGTATCTGGCCCATTTAATTATAGTTAAATTTTTATGAATAATGATCTTTTTCAAGAAAAGATCATTTTTAAAAATGAAAAGCAAACAAATCCAACTTCCCCATAGATAGTTTTTTTTCCTTTTATAAGTTCAACCTCTCCAATTGGACCAAGACAGAGAGACAAAAATGGAACAAAGAGAAGAGTGCTCAGGAGAGAGCTTTGGAGACAACTGTTGTTAAAGGGCTTTCCAAGGATAAAAATCTAGCAAAAGAGACCACTGAAGAGCTGCTGGAAATGAATAAGGTAAACAAAGAAAGAGCAGTCATTTAACACATGGAGAGAAGTGATACTTGGGAGCACGGTCAAGAGGAATAAATCCCATAGGAAAGTCCATCATTAAGCATTGCCTGAGCCCAACCACATACCAAGCACTGTGCTAGTGCTGGGAATACAGCTTGGCAGAAAGGTCCTGCTTTCAAGGAGCTCTCAGGCTCCTGGCCTAGACAATTTGAGAGGACCTTGGAAGGGAGGCACTGGCTTTAAGGTGGATCAGGAAAGGCTTCTTGTAAAAGGTGGGAGGTCAGGGAAGAAGGCAATTCTACTCATGGTGCAGGATCTCGTTTAAGGAATAGCCAAGAATAAGGCCAGAGGACAGGATACCACATCTGGCAAATACAAATCTCTGCTGTTGGGAGAGCACAGTGTCAGCTGATGAGGCCAGAAGCCAGATTGCAAAGGCCTGAGAAGGGAGAGGAAAGGCACAAATAACTTCATCTATGAGTTCTGATATAAGGAAAATGTGAGACACAGGATGGGCCCAGAGATATTTAACAAGAAAAATCAATTTTACTTACCACATGCAAAAGCTTTATCTCACAAGCTGTTTGCCAGAGAACACTCATGGGTTGATAATTCTTTTCACCTGGTTTTGTAATGATTTTCTGATCAAGGAGTAAATTTATAGGTTACACATGATTAACATCCTTCACAGTCATTTACATTCAAGTCAGACACTACTTCTAGTATCTGAAAAGAAAAACTATGAATTTAAATTAACTAAAAATTAAGAACTGAAGTAAAAATGTTAATCTCTATTATTTTCTGAATTGTGTCTGATTTAATTGCTGAAAATTAACATTAAACTTTAATCTTTAAGGAAAATCGAAAGGGGCAGCTAGGTGGCACAGTGAATAGAGCACCAGCCTTGGAGTCAGGAGTACCTGGGTTCAAATCCAACCTCAGACACTTAATAATTACGTAGCCATGTGGCCTTGGGAAAGCCACTTAACCCCATTGCCTTGAAAAATCTTTTTTAAAAAAAAAGGAAAATCAAAATCCTTTAAACTATTTAAAAATCACTTTCACTATAGCATGCTGTGAGAAAAATCTAATAAAAATAAAATGATGATTGTTATGAAATCAATACATAATCAAGCATTTATAAAGTGGCTCCTGTGTGCCAAGTCCAGAGAAGCGAGGTTAATGGCCCACAAGCAAATGGAGCACTGCTGATCTAAAAAAAACCAAAAAAAAAACCCAGTCTTTAAGTCACTCTTGCAATAATTATTATACCCTGAATGTCTGAATACTTGAACAAATTTTGCTTTAGAGTTTCTATTATATTAGAGCACAAACATGTATCCCTATTCCGGTGTGCGGAAAACAATGTTAATCTATGCATTAGAAGGACATTCTCAGGACTAAGATTAACTATCTAAATGCACTTTCAAGTCTTAAAAGTTCTTACCATAAAGAAAAGTTATTTTCTTACAGGAGACTTACTTTCCTTCATATTGTTCAGATAAAGAATGAAATCTATAATTTGACATGGAGAAAGTTAAGATAACCAGCCCTAATATGATTTCTCATTGCTCTTCAGGCTGCTCTCCCAGACTTCCTCTACTTTGAACCAATTTTTACCCTGAAGCTTCACTCTAGTCCTAAAAATTTAAACCTTAGGTACCTTTTTCCCCTGCACCCTTTATCTCTGATTGGATATGCTGTCAGACTCTCCATTTAAGGAGAATGCCCAGTCCTGTTAAATCTCATTCCTCTTTAAGATGCATTCTGGACTTTCTCTACTGTGCTCCTGCCCTGAATGAAGCACCCTTGTCTCCATTCCACTCCTGTACTTCCTTTTGTGTGTAGCTGTCTCCCATTAAAATGTAAGCTCTTGAGGGCATGATCTGTCTTTTTATATGGTCACTGTACCTAGCATAGTGGCTGACACATAGTAAACACTTAATAAATGCTTCTTGAGTCACTGATTGATTTATGTCTTTAAGGCACACAAATGTGAACAGGCCTGAAATATAATTATAAATATTAATAAAATTAACAACACATCTATATAGTGTTTAAGGTTTGAAAAGTGGGGGTTTTTTTTTTAGGTTTTTTTGCAAGGCAATAGGATTAAGTGGTTTGCCCAAGGCCACACAGCTAGGTAATTATTAAGTGTCTGAGGCTGGATTTGAACTCAGGCACTCCTGACTCCAGGGCCGGTGCTCTATCCACTGTGCCACCTAGCCACCTCTAAAGTGTTTTAAATATATTATTTCATTTGTTCTTCACAAATCTTTTAAGATAAATACTACTGCTATTCCCACTTTTCAGAAGAGGAAACTAAGGCTCAAAAAGATTAAATGACTTTAATTAATAAGTGTCTGAATGAGTTTCAAACCAAGGTCTTCCTGACACTAAGAGACTCACTAGAAAACTGTTAACAATATATTTTGCAGGGTTTTTTTTTAAGTAACATACCTTGTATTCTTTTTCACTAATAAACAAATTCAATTCTATCCGTCCATAGTTATATATGGAATTACAAGAATAAAGGTCATATAAAAGTCTCCAAAGAACATTTCTTTCATTTTCATTTGGTAAGAATCCAACTATCTTTACAGGAACATCTGTTATGAAAACATTCAAGAATATGTAAGAAAAAAATTCTGCACATTTTTTGTCATAGAATTTTAAAAGATTAACAAATTAACAAACAAATCAGCCTACAGAAGATTTTACATACTTGGCTTTCAGAAACAAAATCCTAACTTCTCAAAGTTTCTCTTTAATGTAGAAAGATGGCATTCAGGTTAATAGATTGATGTATGAAGTATTTTGAATATGCCTCTCTCTTCTGTTCTTAATTTCCTCTATGTAGTTCAGGGTTTCATCACCATAGTCGAGACCACTGTCCTTATCTTCTTAACTAGTCTTCCTGCTTCCACTCTCATTTATTCACCCTGCCAAATCATTTACTCTATTGTCATATGAATCTTACGAGCATGATATACCCACTTAAAAGTCTTCAATGATTCCATTTTCTAAGAAATAAAATTTATAGCATTTTTGCTATTTAGTTACTTTTCAGTCGGGTCTGACTCTTTGTGACCACTTTTTGGATTTTCTTTGCAAAAATACTGGAGAAAACTGAGGCAAACAGGGGTAAGGGACTTGCCCAGGGTCACATAAGTGACCTTAAATATCTGAGACCACATTTGAACTCAGGTCTTCCTGATTCCAGGTCCAGTGCTCTATCCACAATGCCACCTAATGGCAATGTTTAAGTGATAAGTGAATATCACTTACCTATTAATCAAAGACCTTCCATGTCCTTAGCCAAGCTTTTTTTCCAGATAAATCATGCTATTCTCTTCCAAATATGATATATTCTAGTCAAACTTTATGTATTGTCCCCTTTTATATGCCTCATATTCATGTTCTTGCTCACTCTGTCTGGAATGCCACCTCCCTGTCAGTCACCTGTTCCCATCCAATGGCACCTCTTTCTTTCAACAGTAAATCCTCCCCCTTCAATGTCAGACAGAATACTCTTTCTACAGTAACAGAGAAATTCTTGTTGAAGCTGAATATTCAGATATTCTACATTAAAACAAAAAAAAAATCTGTTGTCTATTTCATTCACATATATTAGCATGCTAGGGCCACAGACCTAACATATTTGAAACCTTGACAGTGGAGACAACTGACCGATAATATAAGCAAAACTTTTATTAAGTTTATTTTAACAAAAGATAAAATTTACCTGCAGTCCATGGGACTTCTCTTATTTCCAATTTCTTAAAAACTTTTTCAGTAAACATAGCAGATGGTGTTGATGTATTATTGGGATCTCGATAGAAGAAGTCACAGTAGATTACTTCTAGTTGTCCACGAGGATGGTTTTTTAGGGTCTAGAATAAGAAATCAAAATTTTTAACTTTATAACCCTGAATAATATTCTACCTCAGAATTATTAATCAAGTTTTACCAAGGATTCATAACATTATGAATAGAGGCCATCTTGGACCATGGGGTTTTCAGTCCTGGCACTGACACATACAACTGTGCGACCACAGACACAGTCTCAAGCGACTCTATAAGCCTCTAATTCATAAGATGCTGATGATCTCTATCAATGAAGAGAATTTCCACAATGGAAATTCAACACACCAATCAAACACAGCTCTGGACCAGAACATGGAGATTTATGAGTTCTACTTAAATCAGGATAATGGAAAGACACAGTGAACACAAAGTGTTGTTCCCAGGGTCACAAATGTAGTAGGTTGAGCTTCCTGACTTGACTAAGTCCAAGATTCCAAAGCTCCCTTTCAGCTGTACTACTTCTGACTTTTCAAAAGACTTTAGCTGAACCTTACCTAGGAACATCCAATCCACTATTCCCTTTAAGTTTCTCCCTCTGAAATATCTCTCTGCTAGAGAAGCTCCCTGCTCCCTTTACCATTGTTGAGCTCCTCCAAGGGCCTCCATTTTGGGGAGAGACCTAAGGTAGCCAACCTTTATTCTCCTCTCAGCTGTACTTCTAGAGAAGGCCTATGCTTGGGTCCCTTCACAGACCTCTCTCAGTCTACCTTCAGCTTCCTTTTATATGTTGTCTTCTTTTTTGCTTATAGTAGCAAACTCAGTACTAAATACAGTGTCTATCACAAGGCAAGTGTTTAATAATTTTTTTTGCCTGATGCCTTGTATTATACTTTCTCTTAGCTGATACCAAGACTGTAAAATAGTAAAAGTTATTGCCTTAAATAAACTGAATCAAAGTTCTAGTTCCATTGATACAGTTATAATTACTTAGCAGACTTGCACCCCTGGTTACTGTACCTCTGAGCTCCAGGCCCACATCACTAACTTACTTTAGGACTATCCAAAATATAATTCATCAACTTTTTCCTTAATCCAGTACCCTTTCCCTCCTCCCCAACTACTGGTGATGGTACCACCCATTTCTCAGGAAAATTTAATCATTTTAAAGGCAGTTGGTGGTATGGTGAATAACTGGGCCTTAAGTCAGAAAGATGTGAGTTCAAATCTAATCTCAGACACTTATTAATTTTGTGACCCTGGGAAAGTCAATAACTCTATTTATCTCAGTTTCCTCAACTGTACAATGGGGATAATTATAACATCTACCTCACAGGGTTGTTGTGAGGATCAAATCAGATAACATTTGTTTGTTTGACTTAAAATATTTATGCTTTGTAATTTTATTTTTTCCAATTACACACAAAGATAGTTTTCAACATTCATCTTTCTATAAGTTTTTGAGTTTAACATTTTTCTACCATGTTCCTTCCTTTCCCTCCCCCTTCCCATGGCAGCGAATAATCTGATAAAGATTTTATTTATATATATATGTGTGTGTGTGTGTGTGTGTGTGTGTACGCACACATGCACACATACATATATAAAAAAATTGCCTATTACATGCTAGGCACTGTACTTCTTATAAATGTTATTTCATTGATTAACTATGATAAACTTAGTTTCTCTCAGCAGTTCAGTGATCAAGGGCCATTCTAAAAACTTGTGATGGAGAATGTCATCTTCATCCAGAGAAAAACCATGGAGTCTGAATGTCTGTTCATTTTTAAAATTTGTTTGTTTTTTCTTTCTTTCTCATGGTTTTTTCTTTTCATTCATATTTTCCTTTCATAACGTGATTTTATACACACACACACACACACACTCTAATTTCCTCCTTTTCCCCCTTCCCAGGGACACAAAGTTAGTAAAAGTCTGAGGCTAGAAA